>NC_142313.1:15553838-15856556 GCF_054855325.1 Carica papaya | reverse complement strand
AATTTTATGATGTTATTTAAATACTATTTTTCTTACTGAGTATATGGAACTCATCCCTTTTCATGCTCCCCCAGATGAGGAAGATAGTGAAGAATCGATCATTAAACTATCTCTTGAAGTCTTTGAGGATCCCGTAGATCCATAAAATTTTATGAGTGCATGATTTGTCCCGCACTCTGATGAGTCTATTTACAAAATGATGGAAATGGCTCTCTTTTGTATTTTATTATTTTATATTTTGTCACCACTTCTGGCCTCAGTTATAATTGTAATTGGGAATTCATACATCTTGTAAAGGATTTATAACTATTTCTTCCACTGCATGCATCTATCTAGTATGCACTTGTAATATGTTTTTATATCTGACGCCCTTATACTTTAGTTAGCATTTGGGATGTCACAAAGAAAGTACTACAAAGTTATTTTCGTGTATTTAAATTATAAAATTGCATAGGGTATTGAGTAGTAAAGATGAAAAACAATAAGAGAACCAAAACTAATCATACAACAAACAAAATACATAACACGATGGAAAGACTAGCTTTGAGTCACAATCACATGGCCAACCTTGTAATTTGAGTGCTAGATTTCTTATTCTAATATCATCTTCTATAATATATTAAAGCGATTATTTAAAAACTTAAATTGATACAAAATTACTTAATCAATTAATTATAAAGAAAAAGATTTGCTAAATTGATAAAAGAGGAGCAAGTTCATAATCATTAATGGATACTCTTAAAGGATACATAACATACCCAAATCATGTATATGCCTATTTTCTTTATTGAAATATAAGAAATAATTTGAAGATCAGTAAAAAAACATTACATAAATATAAATGGCAGACATTTCCCTCAATCTAGACCAACAAGAAGACACAAAATATATGACACAAAGAATACTAAGGTCATGCAACAAGAAACACAAACATAAACAAAAACAAAAAACAAAAAATTATAAAGAAATAACATAACAATAGAAGAAAAAAAAAGATGAACAAGTGCACCAGGAACTTAGGAGCATCCAATAATAGTACAATATGCTATAAAAAACTAGAAAAAACCTGAATCCTATTGAACATATACTATAAATGATAATATTTTTTTAATAATGGCATCTATCAATATTTCATATGGGCCAAAATTCTACATATATTTATTACAAATAACTTGCTATTGTCTTTTATACATATAGAAAATTTTCATCAAAATAAACAAGAAAATTA
This sequence comes from Carica papaya, assembly GCF_054855325.1. Classification (NCBI taxonomy): domain Eukaryota; kingdom Viridiplantae; phylum Streptophyta; class Magnoliopsida; order Brassicales; family Caricaceae; genus Carica; species Carica papaya. The sequence goes on along the minus strand of NC_142313.1, from coordinate 15,855,328 downwards.
AATAAATTAACAAAATATCTAGATAAAATATTCCTTTCTACTTTTTTTAGTAAGTACGTAAATATGTAGATGCGTGTCAATAATATTATGTGTATGCATGGTATAGTAGATATTATATAAATTATTTAATTAAGTTGATTTTCATTTTGTGATATATATATTTATAAAATTTGCGACAAAACTGTGTATGTGAAATGTGGTTTATCAATCCTTAATTATGACACAGGAGGGTATGGGGAGGATCGAATCTACTCCTGAAATCCACTCAATGTATGCAATTCTAAAACAATAACCACTTAGAATTAAAGCCCTCCCTCTAATTGAATCTATAATCCTAAAAGGAAAGTAAAAGCAAAGACTAGGAAAATAAAATAAGGAAAAAAAAATACCACGGACTTAACGATAAGTTGATTCCCGTTCCTTGACTCAACAAGACTTCTGAAGACTCGTGCTTCCCGAAAAATTTAAAGAAGCGAACTTTAACAAAAATACTAAAAGAAGAAAAGCCAAATCTCTCAAGAATTCTCTCAATTTTATTCTTAAAGGTTGTGTTTACATCTTAAGGGCAAATGTCTATTTATAGCATTTTCTGAGTAATTTAGATGAGTACAAAATCTTGAGATAATTAGTAAAATAATAACCTAAATAAAATTCTATCTTAATATAGTATAATTATATAATAAAATAATTATTCTATACTAAATAAATTAATTAAATAATCATAAGGGATATAATTAAAATAAAATATTAATTAATTTAAATCTTAAGATAATTAATAAAATCTTGAGATAATTAATAAAATAATAACTAGATAAAATTCTATCTTAATATAGGATAATTATATAATAAAATAATTATTCTATCCTAAATAAATTAATTAAATAATCATAAGGGATATAATTAAAATAAAATATTAATTAATTTAAATCCATATTTATCCCGTGTGAAATCCATTTAAAACACATGGAAATTAATTTTAACATATGGGTATTTTGAAAAGTGGGTCCCAAGCCTTTTTAAAATAATAAAATAAATAAATATTAAGCAATTTAAATATTTTAAAAAGGAGAAAAGAGGGGTCGGCCGGTTCACCCGAGTTGGGCAGGAGGAGACCCGCAAGAGTCATGAGCTGGCGGGCTTGGGTCATTTTGCTGGGTCATCCGCGGGCTCGTCTTTGCGGGATGTGCGCGTTTGGCCCTGGGGCCTGCGCGCATGTGGTTGGTTTCGCAAGGGCTTAGAGGGTCACATGCATGGGCGCTCGTATGCGCAATCTGTGCGGGCACATGTGCGTGTTTGTGGGCCGTGTAGGCTGGGCCGCATATCCGGCACATGTGTTGGCCTCTTGGCTCGTGTGAGGGCCTCTAGGTCTCTATGCTGAGAAAATTGGTTGTCTCTGGCTTTTCTGTGAGGCATAAGGTCGCCTTGGCTGCTTCTCTACAGAATCGGAGAACACCAGCGGAGGTGTGGGCCAAGTATCCTGCCCGTGCATTACAACACATGTGTACCCTACGGGTACCCATATTTGGGTTTTCTTCTTCGGGCAGGATTCTCGGGTTGAGTCGTTCCTTCGCGGTAAGGCTTGTTACCTTTCAAGTTTTTGGCACCTTCTGGTGTCGTTTTTTCCTAGGCCGAAAACTCTATTTGTTGGATTCGGCCTCGCTATTTGATACTTGATCAGGAAAAAAATAACTTGGAGCATTACTACCCCGTAATTATTTTCTCTCATTTCCCAGAAGTTCATTTACACTTGCTCGCTTCTTACACTCCTCTGGTTTAGGTGTGTTGTTAGCAAGTATCACGTCAAATTATCATTGAAGGATTTAATTATTTTTTTTGTATTCTAGATAGTTTTGGAATACATAGGCTGGTAGAATTTAAAAGGTTTTCTACTTTAGCATTAGTGTTTGAATTTTGGAGAGACATGAGTCTTCCATCCAACAAACAATAGCTTCTCTTTTTTTTGAAGATAACAAAAATTTTAGTTATCATTTTTTAATATGAATGAACAAGAAATTAATATAGAATCATAAGATAAAAATAACATAAAACCATTTAAAGAAAATAATACAAATTTATTTTTACGTATTTATATTGCAAAATTGAATGATAGTAAAAATAAAAAACTAATAAGAGAACTAAAACATATTATATAACGAACAAGACACATACCACAATTGAAAGACTAGCTTTTAGTCACTATCACATGGCCAACCTTACAATTTAAACACTAGATTTCTGATTCTAATATCATCTCATATAATGTATACTCTTAGATGTTACGTAAAACACTCAAATCAAGATAGTTTGTGAAGTTTCCGGAGCGTGCAAAGTCGAGTTTATGGTATGTTCTTTTTTTCTTTTTAGACGATTCTAAACTTTTTCTTCACTCCTTTTAGTTTGAAGTTTTTATGATTAAATATAAATGTAACTGCTTCAGTGTGTAATATCACACTATATATAGATATTAAAATATTTATCATAATAAAGTTTGAATGTGACGATTTATCTAAGTCTAATAACTTATTATATCGACATAGATATAAATATATCTGTACATAAAGCTTAAATCATTCTTATGTATAAAAACTTTGTTATGAATGATCAAACTATTTGTTTTCTGTTTCTATATGTATACATACAGCTAGATGTTTGTATTTACCTTATTTCATGCGACTCTCTTCTCTCATATATATATATATATATTGGTGGTATTGTAAAATTAATTGTAAAAATTAATTGCTATATGTAAATCCATGAAGTGTTTTCTTCTAGATCTTTTTTGCCTACGTTTTGAGGGAGAGAAAAAATTGAATTCACATATGATATATAATATCTCACTAATTCAAATTATATCTATCTATTGACTATTTTTCATTAATTAAGATTGATTACCATATATATTTGATGCAATTTTTCTTAACTGTCAAGGAAATTCACCAAGTCATAATGGTCATTTTAGACATAGAAAAATATATTAGTTTTGTACTTAATTATTATGTTTTAGCATATTATATCCCATATGTAAAAATTTAAAATTTTTTAAAAAATTCGGCGCCTATAATTAAAGAGAAAGAGAAAATGAGAAGAATAAAGAAAATGGACAAGGTTTTAGGAAAATGACAAAAAAAAAGTTCAATAAGGTTTGCTTATCCCTCAAATGTTTCATAAGTTTTGTTTTATTACTAGCAACCATAAAAATTATTTTTTACACACTTTTTATTTTGTTTAGTCCCTTTTTTAGCACTATAAATTTATTCAATCTTTTTTTCTGTTGAAGTTAAATCTCCAAAAAATATTTTTTTCTTTTTTTTTTGGTATTAAGGTTCTTTTTTCCTTTTCTCAACGCTCCAATTTTGAGAGAATTTTATTTTTTCTTCTTTCTTATATTAGGGCCACATAGGATATAATTTCTTCTGGCTTAAGAAGGAAAATAGTGAGTTATAAACCAAAAGTAACTCCCACAAAAAAGTAAGTAGTGTGAGACATAGGAAAGATCAATGGCTAAGATTCATCCTCCATTATGAAAATCTATGGAGGCAAATATGTATAAAATGGATACATGGTTTTTTTTTCCTTTTTCCTCACCTGACACAGTCCATTTCAAACCCTTGAGTCTCCCTAATTGATTTGATTTCTCCATCAATTGAATTTGTAATACCCTGCCCATCACTGTACTAAAATGATTTGAAAACTCTATTTATTCGGGCCTTTGGCCGCTTTAAACTTATTTAATTTACGTTGTTTAATATTTATCGTGATTTATAATTTTGGTTGATTTTTATTTATTTAATTTTTATTTAACATTTATTTTAAATAATTTTAATTTAACTAAATTAAATTAAAAATAAAAATTTAGAAAAAAATCGAAAAATAGCGAAACAGAAAAAAAATAAATATCCCACGGGAAAAATCCTGCGAGAAGGCTGGTTGCCCGCGTGGATGTTGGGCACTATGCGCACAAAACGCACGTTCCATCCACACGCACGCATGCATGGGACGTGTGCACGATGCACACATCCCCTTTGCATGTATGCAAGCACACACGAGATGGAAGTTATAACGATTTTGCAAAGTATGACACGAAAATCTGAGCATTTCGTAATTTATTTAATTTTCTCTATTATCTGGCATGATGTATGTTTGATTGTATGTATTAACATATCATTTTCTTAACAATTAAATGGATTTTCATAATGTGAGATAGGTAAATGAGGAAGTTAAAAGGTAAGATAAAATAATTAATTTTTGAAATCTTACGATGTTAATTTAATACTATTTTCCTTACTGAGCATATGAAACTAACTCTTTTCATGCCCCCCTAGATAAGGAAGAAAATGAGGAACCATAGGCTGACCTACCCTTGAAAGTCTATGAGAATCCGGTAGATCCACAAGTCTTAGTGCATGACTGTTCCCACACTCTGATGAGTCTAGTAGCATAGTGAAAGAAGTGGCCCCTATATTTTGTATTTTATAGCCACTTTTGACCTCAGTATATGTATCTATTGGAACTCATATATATTTATAAGAAATTTGTAACGATTTTGTTCTGCTGCATAAATTTTATCATGCATTTGTTATTTTGAATCTCTGTCTAACACCCATTTGCCTTAATTAGCACTTGGAATGTCACAGAATTTCTGAAGGTGACATCAGCGAGAGTGGCTTTATTTTGTTTGTATTATTACTGAGAGTTTTATGGGTTAACGCCATGGAGGATGAAGCAGGATAGATGTCAAGATAATTGAAATGGAATCCTCGAGTGATTCAAGGTAAAAAAGAAAGGTGAAAGAGGAAAAGTATCAACGTGGATCTGATCAATAAGCTTCCTTATCATCTGGTTCAATCCATCTTGTGACTTTTACTGGGGGATGTTGCCACCATAGTTGCCATTATGTGTAAGAAATGGTACGAATCCTTGGAGACATCTTCCAACCTTAATATGGACGAGCTCCAATAGAGGAGAAAAACTTACCATGATTACATAAACATTTTTTTGAGCTCCATGTAATCAGCCTTGACAAATCATGACATGGAACACCTTTAAGATCTTCAAATTTGGTCCATGTTAAACTACTAGAAAAACAAAGAGGTTTAATTACTCCGAAAACTAGTCCTCACTTAAGCCTTCAAGATAGGTAAAAATAAGAGCCCTAGACTTAAACTTTGCAGTTAATGGTTTTGGTACTATAGAACAAACATGTTTACAACTCCTAAAGGTATTTTTTTTGTCCGAGGAACATATCTGACATGGGTAATGTTAAACGCTAAATTGTTTCCTATTTGTGTTGTTATAAACTTCCCTTGTCTTAAAGAACTTATCCTATCTAAAGTTTACATTTCCTACTTGAGGACTATCGAAATTTGAAGTACATCAAGTTTTCTAGTTCTAAAATTAAAAATTTCCTCATTTATTGCTACAAATAACTCATAATAGTTGTCTTAGATGTCTATATCTTGTTTTCTTTTCATATAAAGGGAACATTCTTAAAAATTGATGTAGCTGTTTCAATTTACTTTATTTTGTGACTCCATGTCTCAACTTTGTGAGTACAGTAAAGTTTTCAAAAGTGAATGTCATGGCTTATCACTTTGATAACCTTATTGCCAAGTTCAAAAACCTTGATGTTTATAGAGGTTCGACCACCCTCGTGAACCTATGTCTTCTCTTCAAGTCAAGTAATTAGTACTCCAGTATCTTTTCAAGTGTTTCTTTTTAATATGTTTACCTTCCCTTATCACGTATAAATACTAGTTTACGGTATCTATCTTTACATATTATAAATGTTTACTTATCTTGGTGTAAAGTTCTACTACTAGAGAGTTTCTCTCAAACACTCAATTCCTAAGAAGTTTTCTACACCTATTCTTACAAAAAAATATTTTTTTTGAGATGTTTAGTTTCACTACTCAAATATTTCTCTTAAATACTCAAGAATATGGAAGGACATTTGTCAATTTTCTTCTCGCAAAGAAGAGATTTATAGTATGATGTTAAGGAAGTCTCTAAGATGATTTTTCAAGATTTGGCTCAAGAACTTTGACATGCATGAGCCATCCATGTAAATCTATAATCCTTTCTTATACATTCAGATTTGGCTCATGTGCATGAGCCATCCTTTTAAATCAATAAAGTTTGACGTTCATGAGCATCTTTGTTAGAAGTTACTCCTTAACTCTTTTATTATTGCATAGTAGAACTTCCTCTACTTTATAGAATTGATGCGGAACCTATGATTAACTACTGTGATAAAAAATTTCACATATAATTATTAGTAATCAGAATCCTAAAACTCTCAACAATTCTTCCCTACCAATCCAATAATTCACTTAGAATTATGAATGAAGATAATTTGAATAGTTTGAATTGATTAAAAATTCCATAAGAATGAACATGATAAGTTATGAATCAATTAACAAAGAAATTGATAAAATGCAACAACGTGTTACCTTGATAAGTTAAATCAATCCTCCATTGAACAAGATGGTTAAAGAATCCTATCAAAGAGTAATCACAATAGCATAAGCTAAAATAAACTTTAATTTTATTAATTTAACAAAATTGAAGGATTAAGTACAACTGAAGAGTGGTGGCAGTTATATAGGCATTCACCTTACATATTTAAATAAAACTCAAAAACTAGAATCCTAATTAAATTCCTTAATTTAACATAATATAGGAAAGCATTAAAATAATAATTAAAATAAGCAACTTAATTAAAACATAATCTCTTGAGATGAAAGAGTGTTGTGACTGAATTCATCATGTTTTTTTTGACTTGGATTTGAGCGTCTATATTTGATTAATTCTTGTGGTAGAAGTTGAGTTTGAAGATGCTTAGAAAGCTTCCACATTGAAGTAAAAAAACAATTCTTCTTCCATGTGAAAATCAAAGAGAAAATCAAAGAGAAAATCTAGGAGAAAATCTAGGAAATAATCTAAGAGAAAATCTAGGAAACAATCTAAGAGGAAATGTAGGAAAAATCTAAGGAAAAAAATCTAAGAAATAATCTAACATTATCTATAAGAAAATTAAGGATGGGAATTTGGTAGGAATCTTTTGGTTGAATTCACCTTGAATTTTTGTTGCTTCTTTGAAGTAGAATTTTTATGCATGTAGTTTATTAATTTAGTTGAAACTCTATTAAAAAAGGAATCCTAGTTTGCCTTTAATTCGGTCACCAAAAGGAAGAGAAGTGAGAATTCTCCCTTGGGTAGGATTCTTGTGCAGGCGAGAATTCTTTCCCCTCTATAACTCTTCCTGTGAGTTCTTTTCTTTGTAGGATGCATTTTTGGTTCTCTTCTAGCACTATTCTTCTTAGCCGCAAGTAGCTTTATCCTTAGCATGGAATAATTTATGAAATTCAAATGAAGAATCTATTTTTGGCATGGACTCTTAATGGGGAAGAGATATCTTGTGCGAGTGAGTCTCTTTCTTCCCTCCTTCTTCATTAAGAGCTAAGAGATTAATTCAGGAGGAGGAGGGCCATTCTTGTGATGACGTGGAGAAAAGAGGATTCAATCAAGAGGAAAATAAAACCCCTAAAGAAAGGAAAAGTGATGCCATCAGAGAAGAAAACAATAATGCTACAGGAGAAAAAGAACATGATGACCCCTTGGTGGAAGAAAGAAAATAGACTCTATCTAACCCTAACTTTTCTTTCTCTAGTGGTGTTTTTTCTTTCTTGCAAGAAGCAGAGTTGGTTAAACAATTACATGAGAATGTCTCAATTCGAGAAAAAATTATTTTGAAGAAGGGTGTTTGATGCGAGAAAAGGGGGGGAGGGGGGGGGGACAACCCACACTAAGATCCCCTAACAAAGATGATTATAACCAAATGGAAAAAAAAAAGTCCTTCCAATCATAGACTCTCGAGTATTTCACATGAGAGAATCATCTATCTTGTTGGGAGAGTCGTAACTTGACACTCATCTCTTTTAACTCACACTAATCATATAAATAATAAGAGTTCTAAAGAGTTTGGACACTTGATTATTCATTCTTCCACAATCGAACACAACTCTCCTCATGAATAGCTTTTAACTTCAAGTAAATCTCATAAGAATTCAAGAATCCTTATCCTACCAAGTGAGGCAAGGTTTCAAGAGATTTACACCATCAAAACTGATATTCTTTATAAATTTAAAGTTTTTATCATAACATGAGAAGAAGAATCCTATTATTACAAGTCATGGCCAGGATTACACTTTTATTCATTTCATGGTAGAAAATCCTAGATTTTCTCTTAAATCTTCTCTTAGATTTTTTCTTCTAGATTTTCTCCTAGATTTTCTCTTGGATTTTTTTCCTAGATTTTCTCTTGAATTTTTTTCTATATTTTCTCTTGGATTTCCTAGATTTTCCCATAGACTTTCTCCTTGATTTTATCATGAAAGAGGAATTGTTTTCTACTTCAATTTGGAAGCTTTTAAAACATTTTCAACTTAACTTCTACATCAAAACTTTCTTAAATATTAAAGACCAAATCTAAGTCTAATAAACCTTGGAGAATTTGGCCACAACACCACCACTTGTCAAGAGAGAATATTTTTAATTATTATTTTGATAGTTTTTTAAATCGAGTTATAATTAGAATTATTCTTAAATTTTACTTTTTGAGTTCAAATATGACTAGTTCGAGTGAACGCTTATTGTGACATCTCCAATACTGATTACAACATAAGGGTGCTAGATACCGATACAGAATAGGAGTGCATTTAAATAAAATATATGCAGCGAAAATTTCAATACAAAATTCCTTACAAAATATATGAGTTGCCAATTATATATACAATTGAAGCTAGAAGTGGCAACAAAATACAAAATATAAAATATAAAAGGAAGGCCACTTCTTCCATCATGTAAATGGACTTATTAGAGTGCGGGACAAGATATGCACTCGTCAACGATCATGGATCCGCGGGATCCAGGCAAGCTTTAAGAGATAACTCAATGGACAACTCATCGCAATCATCCCTTTCGACGTCATCTGGGAGGGCCCAACATAGAAAGGGTGAGTTCTATGAAACTATGTAAGGCATACAATATTAAATTGACTTAACTAAGAATTACAATTATAAGTGTTTAAGAAATACTTTTTTCACTTACCATTTGCAATGATCCATGGGAGTAGGATTAATGTAAGAAAAATATTTATTTAGAAGTAACAAGATCATCAAGACAATTTAATAGTACACATAACACTCCAAGAGTGAAAATCAAACAAATCAATATAATCACAGTTATTAATTCTTTTAACATACTCGGCGCGAAGTCTGTTACAACTTTTTATCTACTAGCTCATATGGACTCCCAACTACTACTGTGGTGACACTATTGGGAACTTACGGCTTGCTTAACTGCAACAGATTTACAGCTTACTACACCATAGTTGATTTGCCACTCGCCACACCATAGCAGATTTATGGCTCGCCAAATCATAATATGATCTATGACCACAACCATGCCAACCACTGTGGTCCTAAAGACTATGACCACGATCATACTTTGCCACAGTGGTCCTAAGATTTCCTACATACTTTTACGTTGTTATCAATAAGCAGTGGTCATCTCACGTCTTTCCAGACAATGTGGAGATAACTGAAGTAGATAAAATAGTCTAATAGATTAATTTATGTGTCATGTATCCATTCATGTTTTCATGCCATGTCAATAATTTCACGTAATCCCTTCTTGTTTCAATTGCATTTCAATCTTGTCCATGAAATAACAATGTAAGCCTTTACACAATGCATTTATTTAAAACATCGTTATAATTAATAACTCATCACACCCTTAGAATCATATCACAAGTCATTCAATAAAATCAATGTTCACTTTTATATTTTTCTAAAAATGTCTCTTAGAATATGCAAGAAAATATTGAATCCTTTATCGATTACTGACAACTCTTTGCAAGCTAGCTCCCCTTTTTCTTCTCTTTTCTTCTCTTTTCTTCTTTCCCTCTATAACTTTATCTAACTCTCTCTCTCTCTCTCTTTTTATCTCTAGAATTTCGGTCATAAAGGTGAAAATGAGTGTGGAAGAAGGGTGGAAAAGGTCCTTATGTATAGAAAAAGAGGACCATCAAATTTGCAACAAGTGTCCTAAATCCATGATGAGAGAGAAAATAATGATGTCATCATTACATCATCCAAGTCAGCTGGCCAAGGAGGAGGCACGGCTCCCAAGAAGGCAGCATGTGCTCGAGGTGGTGTGTGCGCTAGGACGGTGCATTGACATGCGCAGGGTGGGGTTTGTGTGCGCGCAGGTCATCCTGCACTGTTGTGTCCCATAGGCGCGCACAAAGTCACACGTTTGAAGCAACAGGTCTGTGAGCGAGATCCGCACGGGGTTGTGTTGGGTCGCATGCCCAACATGCGTGTTTGCGAGTTGGATTCGCATGCAGACTGGTCATGGCAGGGGTGTTATGGCGGATAGGACTTGCGGATGTGCGCACGTCTTGCTGGCCTGGCGTGCGTGTGAGTGGGTACACGGCGGACAGGCAGTTCCACACTGGCGTGCAGGCACGGCCGCGCGGGCTAGCTTTCCCATAACATTGCACACCCTTTTTTTTAACATCTTTAATAGCATAAAATTAAATAATATAATAAAATTTTTGATAATATATGAAAATAAGGAAAAATAACAAAAATTTAAAATAAAATAAAATAATATAATATTATGCCACAGAAATTTAATGGCCAAAGATCTGAATAAAATTGAGTCTTAATACCACATGAAGCGCAAAGGTGCGGGCCCACCTTTAAAAATTTTGGTCCTCCAAAATTGTCATGAATAGGTGCAGAAATTTCTTCCGCATTTCATTTTCCAATGCCCACATAGCCTCCTACGGGGTGTGGTGTTGCCACTGTATCTTCACCATCAGAATCCTCTTGTTGTACCTTGTCGGTCTATCCTAGTATCTCTGTCGGGTACTCTGCATATTCCAAGTTGGAGCTGATAGGTGATGTGAACCCAGGACGACGTTCTAGTTACCTGGGAAACAACCATCAAAGTTCACACCAATTCAGAAACAAGGCCCAGGAGAATCTTGGACCAAGGAAAGGAGTCAAGATTCGACGACAAGACCCAATCCAATGAAGCTCAAGGATCTAGTTCGTGCAAACTTAGATCTGGTAAGATGGATCATCAATGCCATCAAGACCGGGAAGCCTTATGGACCGATGAGAAAACCAGTCTAAAGAAGCATCAATGATGACAAGTTGTTGACTTTTGGATTAATCTTAGAAGATAATGGTGGCATGTCCGAGATGTCGCACTTAGGGGAGATACTCGAGGGGGGACGACCCGAGTCACCCAGCCCCCTAGTCCCAACACGTAGTATAGCCCGCCGCACACCGAAGAAGAACATGCGACACATACCGCACGCCCCTATAGACGAGCTGATCGAGGCCCATCAAGAAGGCCTAAAGATCGACCCATATCCCGAGGCCCAATCCAGTGGATCCGTAACCGAGGGAGGATGAACTGGGCCAAACGCCCAACCCAGCAAGCCAGCCTAGTAACCCAGCACAGCAACAGCCTCCGGCCTAGGCAAGGAGGAACCCGCGCGGACTGCAGACCTGTGAGGCCTGAAAGGCCTCACACGCGAGCCCGGCCCAAGCTGCATGCACGTATGGGCTTCCCTAGCCCGCACGAATGGGGTTGAGGTGTGGTGAGTCTGTTTGGATTTTTTTCCACATGGCACATGTGATTTTTTCAGCCCAAAATTTTCAAAATTCACATGGTAATTATCACTTTAATATTTTATTATTATTATTTGAATTAAGAATAAATTATATAATATTTTAATCTTAAGATTATCCTAAGTTATTATTTTATTATATTTTTAATCTTCATTATTTATTTTATTATTTTAACATGACTTCTACATGTGTTTTAGATGGATTTCACATGGAATAAATATGGATTTAAATTAATTAATATTTTATTATAATTATATCCCTTAGGATTATTTAATTAATTTATTTGAGATAGAATAATTATTTTACTATGTAATTGTCCTAGATTAAGATAGAATTTTATCTAGGGTATTATTTTATTAAATTATCTCAAGATTTTGTACTCATTTAGATTATATGGGAAATGCTAAATAGATCTTTACTCTTAAGATTTAAACACAACCTTTGAGAATAAATTTAAGAGAATTCTTGAGAGTTTTGACTTTTTTTCTTTTAGCATTTTTGCTAAAATTAGCTTCTTCAAGTTCTTTAGGAAGCTGGAGTCTTTAGAAGTCTTATTGAGCAAAGGAGCGGGAATCAACTTCTCGGTAAGTCCGTGGCATTTAGAGGGAGTGGTTTAATTCTAGGTGGTTATTATTTCAGTATTGTATACGTTGAGTTGGTTTCAAGAGTAGATTCAATCCTCCCCAAACCCTCCTGCTTTTACACTAGTTTCCTAAATTTGGATAATTTGATAAGGTTTAGGGTGATACCTTTTTAGCATGGAGACATGGAAGACATCATGCACACCAACGAACTCTCAGTGAAGAGCAAAGCAGTATGCCAGAGGGCCAACACACTCCAAAATCTCCATAAGATCAACATATCAAGGGCTTAGCTTCCCTTTATTTCTAAACCTCATCGCTCCTTTAAAGGGAAAGACCTTGACAAATACCCCATCACCAACAACAAACTTCAAAGGTCTCATACGGTTGTCAGCGTAGCTCTTCTGGCGACTTTGGCTAGTGAGAAGGTTCTTCCAGATAAGATCCACTTTGCCAATAGTCTCCTTGATAAAGTCCCTTCCTGTATACTACATGTTCCCAATCTCATTCCAACAAGTAGGGGATCTACATGGCTTACCATAAAAAGCCTCAATTGGAGATATACAAATGCTAAAGTAGTAACTGTTGTTGTAGGTAAATTCGCAGAGAGGGAGGTGTTTACTCCAATCACTTCTAAAATCCAAAATACAAGCACGTAACATATCTTCTAGTGTCTGGATAATAAGCTTTAACTGCCCATCCGTTTGGGCATGATAGGCAGTACTAAAATGCAAGTTGGTGCCTAGGGCCTCTTGAAAACTGTCCCAGAAGTAGGAGGTAAATCGGGGATCTCTATCTAACATAATAGAGGAGGGTACACCATGAAGTTGAACAATCTGGTAAACATACAAGTGGGCTAACTTATTTACAGGATCAATGGTTTTGATGGTAATGAAATGAGCTGTCTTGGTCAATCTATCCACAATGACCCAAATTGCATCGCAACCATTATTGGTCCTTGGTAGACTAGTGATGAAGTCCATGGTGACTGTGTTCCTACTTTCACTTTGGTATGGGAAGGTTATACAACAACCCATCAGGTCTCTAATGTTCAGTGTTAACCCTCTGATAAGTGAGGTACCGAGAGACCTAATTCACAATGTCCCTCTTAATTCTTGGCCACTAGTACTAACAGTTCAAATCAATGTACATCTTGGTGCTTCCTAGATGGATAGACGATTTGAATGCATGAGCTGCCTGAAGAACATCTTCCCCGACTGTAGGAGGAACCCAAATACGATTTTAGAATCGACATAGGCCATCATCTGACATATGTAATCAGGGAATTTATCCAAGGTGAACTTACTAAGGTTTTGCCCGAGCTTAGAATTAGTAGATTGGGCTTCTCAAATCTTCATGAAAATATCTAGTAGGGCCTGGATTTGGGCAAGGTAAACACCATTACCATAGTGGTTTAGATGGAGAGATTGTATTGATTCTATTAACTTCCAACTAGACATCATCATTTGAGCCAACATGGTTGATTCCTTCTGATTTAGGGCATTAATGACTACAGTACCTTTACCAAGGTGATAAAGGATCTCACAGTTATAATCCTTCGACAGATTAATCTAGCATCTTTACCTCATGTTTAATTCTCTTTGCAAGAACAAGTACTTCAGACTTTTGTGGTCAGTGTAGATCTCAAAAGTTTGGCTATAAAGGTAATGACGCCAAATCTTCAAGGCATACATAATGGCTACCAACTTAAGGTTATGAGTGGGGTAGTTACGCTCGTGGATTTTGAGCTATCTGGAACCATATGTGACTACCCGTCTATACTACATGAGGACACAACCCAAATCGACATGGAAAACATCACATAATACCTAAAACTTTCCTGTGTTGTCAGGAAGGACCAACACTAGAGTGGTGCAGAGTCAACGCTTCAACTCCATAAAAGATTCTTCACATTCGTCATCCCAATTGAAGACTATTCCCTTCTTGGTAAGGTAAGTCAAAGGGGCTGGAATCTTAGAAAAACCTTCAATAAAATGCTAGTAATAGCCACCGAGACCCAAAACACTATGGATGTTGGCAACATTAGTCGGTTGACTCCACGTCACTACTGCATTGACTTTAAAGGGATCGATAGAAATCCCATCACAAGAAATCTCATGGCCAAGAAAAGATATCCGATTCAACAAAAAAGAACACTTACTAAACTTGGCGTAGAGATGGTTTTCACGAAGAGTGATTATGACAGGGGTTAGGTGATCGGCATGCTCTTTCGAGCTCTTTAAGTACACTAGGATATTATCAATGGAGACAATGATGTATTGATCCAGTGCATGGCAAAAAACTCAATTTATCAAGTTCATAAATATTGCAGAAGCATTGGTCAGTCCAAAGGGCATAACCTGAAACTCAAATTGACCATATCTCTAGCGAAAGACCATATTAGGAATGTCCTATTCCTTCACTCTCAACTGATGGTAGCCAGATCAGAGATTAATCTTTAAAAACACATAAGCACCCTACAACTCTTCGAACAAATCATCTATACAAGAAAGAGGGTACTTACTTTTTATGGTCACCTAGCACATGCGGAAGGATCCGTCCTTCTTGGTGAACAAGACAGCGCACCCGAAGGGGAATGGCTAGGGTGGATGAACCTCAGTCCCTGTAGTTTGGAAAGCTGGTGCTCCGATTCTGTAAGTTCTGCACGGCTCATATGATATGGGGGTTTCAAAATTGATTAGGTACAGGGAATCAAGTTAATTGAGAACTTTATCTCCCATTCGAGAGGTAGGCCTGGTAGCTCATATAGAAAGATGTCTAAAAAATTGCATATAATAGGGATCGAAAAAATTATCAGGTCGCAATCCATGTTCCTGTCCAATACAAGGTGAGCAAAGCAACGAAAGCTTTCAAAAGAAAACACATCTTTATTTATTTTACATAATTTCTACAAAACAAAACAAGTTTATTGCCTAGGTTAACACAGTTTTACAGTTTTAGTCTCACAATCAATAACTGTACCAATATTTTTCTAACCAGTCCATACCTAGAATTACATAAAACCTTAAAAAGTCTGATAATATTAGATTTACAGTGAGTTCTTTCCCTGAGGCATTTACTTTATAATTTTTATACACATAAAAGGCTTCTAATAGTCCCCTAGAGGGTGTCTCTATAGCTAAAATCTTTCCTAGGGATTCCAGCTTAAATTCTAATTTACAAGCAAAATTACAAGATACAAAAGAGTGAATGACACCCGTATCAATCAAAGCACGTGCGGTAGAATTATGAACTAAAAGCATACCCTAAATGATAGCAGGAGTGGTGGGGACACCAAGCTCATCCAATTGGTAAACACGTCCCTTGGCAATTGGTCTAGCGAGGTTTTTAGGCCTCTTTGGGCAATCCTTTACCAAATGCTGTGTACTCCCACACTTGTAATAAAAATAGTTCAGATGTTGACAGGGGTGGTCACCATGGTCGCAACCATAATGTCAGCAAAGGGGAGAAGTCCGAATAGGATCTCTAGTAGGAGGGGGCAAAGCAGTAGGAGCTAGAACAACAGGGGGTCTCTTGTCTAAGTGGTCAGGGCTAGGGTCAGGAATTCTCCTCTTCTGCTACTATTGTTGCTGACTACAGAAGTGGGTGATGCCTTGGTTGTGGGCCGAGATAAAATCTTCAGCCAACTGGGCATTCTCTAGCACCTCACCATAAGAACTGGGCTTGGACATGGCAACCCATTCAAAAATATCTAGATGAAGACCCTTCAAGAACTTTTGGGCCTTCCAAGCTTCGGTGGATACCAACAACGTAGTAAATCTTGACAATTGAATAAATTTAGCCGCATACTGGCTAACCATTAGTTTCCTTTGTCAGAGTTCTATAAACTCCTCTTCTTTTTTATCCTGTACATAAGTTGGGAAGAAATTCTCATTGAAGGCATCCATAAATATTTCCCAGGTGGTGGGAGTCGGCAGTAAATCCTTCTTCACTCGCCACCAGTGAACTGCTTCTCCAATAAACATAAAAGCAGCCAATGAAACCTTCTACTCTTCTGTCACTTCGAGTACTATAAAGAGCTTCTCTATCTCTTGGATCTAGGCTTCAGAAACCATGGGGTTGGGACTGCCATCAAAGTGAGGAGGGTTTAGCCTCTTAAACTCTATAATGTGCTTGGAGATACGAAAATCAAGAGGGCGACACTCAGGAGGTGGGAGAGGCTTACCGTTGTTGGTCTGATTGTACATGACAGCTACTGTCAAACCCTGAATGGCTTAAAATAGCTCGGTAAATTTAGCCATGGTTAGTGTGTCATGGGCCTCAGTTCTCTCTACTTATGGTCTCCCTAGTGTCATTTCCTATAAAATTAAAGGGAGACAATAAGTAGGGATTTCAAAGAAGTTTTTAAATAAGGTTTCTAGAAAGAAGTTTCCTATACTCTAAGACTAACTCTAGATTGGTCTCAGAGTAAGGGATTTGTTTCGCGAATTCTGCTCTGATACCACTTGTGACATCCCCAATACTGATTACATCATAAGGGTGTTAGATACCGATAAAGAATACGAGTACATTTAAAAAGAATATATGCAGAGAAAATTTTAATACAAAATCCCTTACAAAATATATGAGTTTCCAATTACATATACAACTGAGACTAGAAGTGGCAACAAATTACAAATTACAAATTACAAAAAGAAAGCCACTTCTTCCATCATGTAAATGGACTCATCAGAGTGCGGGATAAAACATGCACTCGTCAACAATCATGGATCTAGGGGATCCAAGCAAGCTTTAAGAGGTAACTCAATGGATAACTCATTGCAATCATCCCCTTCGATGTCATCTGGGAGGGCCCAACATAGAAAGTGTGAGTTCTATGAAACTCAATAAGGCATACAGTTTTAAATTGACATAAATAAGAATTAAAAGTATAAGTGTTTAAGAAATACCTTTCTCCACTCACCATTTACAATGATCCATGAGAGTAGGATTAATATAAGAAAAACATTTATTTTGAAGTAACAAAATCATCAAGACAATGTAATAATACAGATAACTCATCAAGAGAGAAAATCAAACAAATTAATATAATCATAGTTATTAAGTCTTTTACCATACTCTACGTAAAACCCGTTACGACTTTTTATCTACTGGCTAATACAGACTCCCAACTACCATTGTGGTGACACTATCAGCAACTTATGGCTTAATCAACCACAACAGATTTAAGGCTCGCTACACCATAGCTGATTTGCAGCTCACCACACCATAACAGATTTACGGCTCACTACACCATAGCACGATCTATGACCACAACCATGCAAACCACTGTGGTCCTAAAGACTATGACCACGATCGCACTTTGCCACAGTGGTCCTAAGATTTCCTACGTACTTTTACGCCATTATCAATAAGAAGTGGTCATCTTACGTCTTTCCAGACAAGGTGGAGATAACTGAAGTAGATAAAATAGTCTAACAGATTAATTTATGTGTCATGTATCCCTTCATGTTTTCATGCCACGTCAACAAATTCACATAATCCCTTCTTGTTTCAATTACATTTCAATTCTTGTCCATGAAATAACAATTTAAGCTTTTACAAAATTTACGTATTTAAAACATCGTTATAATTAATAACTCACACAACCTCAAAATTATTTCAAAAGTCATGCAATAAAATCAATATTCACTTTTATATTTTTCTAGAAATGTCTCTTAGAATGTGCAAGAAAATATTGAATCTCTTACCGATTACCGACGACTCTTTATAAGCTAGCTACCCCTTTATCTTCTCTTTTCTTCGTTTTCTCTCTAACTTTCTTTCTCTCTCTCTCTTTCTCTATCTCTAGAATTTTGGTCTTGACGGCAAAAATGGGTGACGAAGAAGGGTGGAGAATGTCCTTATTTATAGAAAAAGAGGACTGTCGAATTTGTAACAAGTGTCCTAAATCTATGAGGAGAGATAACATGATGACATCATCATTGCATCATCCAGTCAATAGGCCAAGGAGGCACGAACCCCAAGAGGGTAGCGCGTAAGGCTCGAGGTGCCGCATGCGCTATCCAAGTTTACCGCATAGTAGGCTAGGCCTAGCATGCGTGTAAGCTACTCTACGTGCTTGGACGACGCGCTAACTCACGCCCAGGGTGGGGTCCTTGCACACGTAGGCCATTCTACGTTGTTGCATTGTACAGGCACATGCGAGATCTGCACACTAGGCTTGCACTGAGCCGCACGCCCAACGTGTACGTCTGCGCGCAAATTAGGCACAATATGGGTGCCCTGGCCGATGTGACATTCACGCCTACTTGCCTGGTGCTCGTGCGCTGGGCGCACGTCGCGCGGGCTGGCTTTGCTGTGACATTCCACTCCCCCTTTTTTTAACGTCTTTAATAGCATAAAATAAAATAATATAATAAAATTTTCAATAATATTTGAAAGTAAGGAAAAATAATAGAAATTTAAAATAAGATAAAATAAAGTAATATTACACAATAGAAGTTTAATGGCTAAAGGCCCGAATAAAATGCAGTCTTAATACCACATGAAGCATAAAGATGCAGGGTGCTACACTTATATGAAGGCCTCGACATTAGGTTGTTATACATCACTTTAAAATTAATTAAATTCAAGAATTATTTTGCTTTTAATATGCTAATTATGAGTGCTCTTTAGGGAGGTTCTTCAATTGTCTCATTGAGTTAGGAATTGGATCTACTTATCGAGGTAAGCTCATGGGGTCTTTTTAATTTAGAATTTCTTAATTCTCAGTTACCTTAGTTTGCCTTCACATTGTTGATTATGGGTTAAATAGGGAGGGTTTACTTAGGGTTTTAAGTTTATGCATATTGATGTTATATGCAAGGTTTTAGATTGCAATGTTGATTCCAAGTTATGCATCATTCACACCTCTACCTTTAAGGCCTTCTTAGTTTAGCCCAAGATGTCTTTCTTTGTGGATCCATCCTTTACATAAACTTGAAAGTCTTTCTTGACTTTATTGGCCAATGATCTTGTCCTTTCTCCACTTGACATAGTGGTACTCCATTCATATAGCCATTTGCACCTTAAATTGGATCCATCCTAGACTTCTCTTTATGTGGACTTCGCTCAAGTTGAATTTAGTTTTGATTTCCACTTATTTGGACCTTGCCATAAGGATCTCCTTTGAATGGACCTTGCCAACGTGTATCATTCATGAGGCCTAAACCCTGACCCCTTAAGCTCATGAGGTCATGAGCTCCATCTTGAGTTGTGTCTTACTCGCCACTAATATGGTTGAGACCTTTTAAACTCACATAGTGTACCAATTAGCTATGAGCTACCATATATCTTTCTCTAATAAAATATTTTGCTTGCATGATTTGTTCATAGATAAATATATTCTCTAATTTTAATGAAAGAAATATTCTCAATAATGGTATTTTGAAAGAAATTATAATTCTATTTCCTAAATTGTTATTATTTTAAATGAATAGAATAATAATAAAATAAAGTATACATTTATATATGTGGGTATGTATAAATAAACATATGTATAAATTCATTTAGTTTTTATAGATGTAGGTATGTATAAGTAAACATTTGTATAAATACATAAATGAATAAATATATATGTATAATTATATAAACATAGGAATAAATATATAGCTTTTTATATGTTTATATATATAATTATATATATATAATATAAGTATAAACCAAACACCAACTAACACCATAATTATGGCCATAACTGATCCACATGGTGGGTTGTTGTGAGGACCGGCTAGGTGTCAAAAAACAATCGGCCTCCCATGCCAACCTTGGTCGACCACCGAAAGCACCAATGGTTGTGATGTCGTGCCTATATTTGGAGGGTCGAATGATGGGCTAAATTCAGTTAAGAGCTTTTTTCTTTTTGTTAGGATCTGTAGATCCCAACGTATCCCTACGAAGAACCCAAAGTATCTTGATGGAGCATGACCGGGTCAACAGCACGTGCACACCTGCAGAATCGATCTCACTTATCCACCTCCAAATAGAATCGGTCTTACTTATCCACCTCCAACTGAAAAACCACTCCACTCCACAGCAGCAACTCCCCACAACGGAAGTGACCCACAATCTATATCCTTTATTTTTCATGCCATAAATGTAGGAATTTACCATTATCTTGTAATCTCTTATTGGCTATTTAAAGCCTAGAACTTTAAATGGAAAGTAAGTAAAATAGAAATCAAATTATGGTTTCTTTCTCACCTCAAGCAGAAAGTCCTTTCTTATTTTCTTCAAGCCTTAATTGGGACCAAACATTGGTATCAGAGCCAGGTTACTATGACGACAAACAAGGAACGGATTGAGAACTTGGAGGCTGGCCTTTTAGGAGTGCAAGATCATTTAAGCTAAATGGAAACCAGAATGGTCGACCGATTTCGGGCGCTTGAAGAATCCATTTAATGACTCACCAACTCCATCGCATCTGGTAGAGAAAGCTCCAGTAGCCACCATCCCCTTCGTCTCAGCCCACCTCCCACAAACCACGATGTAAATCCACAACCCGATGAGAACAACTGCAACCCATTCTATTACAAACTCACCAAGCTGAAGTTCTCGATCTTCACCGGGGGTGACCCGACTGAATGGTTGTACCGGGGCAATCAATTCTTCTCTTATCAATGCAACACTGAGCAACACAAAGTGTCTCTTGTTGCCTACCACTTTGAAAGAGCAGTCCTCAGTCAACAAGGGAAAATAGCCTACTTAAGCAGAGCTTTAGAAGTCGCTAAACACTCCTGGTCCACTTATACCAAGAAACTGTTGGCCGTTGTTATTGTAGTACAAACTTAAAGACCATATCTGATAGGCAGGAAATTTTTTATTTAGATAGACCAGCGCCATCTCAAATACCTACTCGAACAGCGAATCACCACTTTAGAACAATAGAAATGTGTCTCCAAACTATTTGGGTATGATTATGAGATCATGTATAAGCCAGGCAAAAAAAATGCGGTTGCAGATGCCCTCTCCAGACAAGTTACAAGGTCATCCTTGGATGCCCTATTCGTCCACCAGAATCAGATTTGGGATGACATCAAGAAAGAAACAGAGACACACCCCTATATGCAGACGCTTAGTAAACTGGCAGAAGAGCAAAAGGTTGGGCCTTATACCGCAAGAAATGGATTGATTTATTATAAGCATCGAGTAATCCAACCCCCTCAGTTTTATCTGATACCACGACTCATACAGGCTTACCATTATCCACCATTAGCGGGACATTCTAGAATCCTCTGCACCTATAAAAGATTGATGCAGCAATTTCACTGGCCATCTATGAAAAAGGTAGTCCAAGAGTATGTGTCCATTTGTGAAACCTATTAGAGAGTAAAAACAGAGACACTAGTACTTGCAGGTCTCCTCCAACCCTTACTCATTCCATGTCAAGTTTGGGAAGACATTACGATGGATTTTATAGAAGGCTTACCCGTCTCCAGTGGCAAGAGCACCGTCAGTCATTTCTGGAAGGAATTTTTCAAAATGTCAGGGATAAAACTGAAAATGAGCTCAGCTTACCACCCCCAGATGGATGGACAATCTGAAGTAGCCAACCGATATCTTGAGAGTACTTGAGGTGTTTAGGTCACAACAACCTAATAAATGGAGCTCCATGCTTTCATGGGCAGAATTTTGGTACAAAACTATTTATCACGCCGCCATCAAAATGACTCCCTTTCAAGTTCTTTATGGGCGACCGGCCCCGGCCATACCATATTATCACTCAGGTATGACTTCGATTAATGAAGTATATCAATAGTTACTAGGCCAAAATGAATTACTATAACAATTGAAAGCCAATCGCCATGCCACCCAGAATAGCATGCAACATTACGCCAACACCAAGAGATGCCACTTGGAATTCTAGAAAGGAGATTGGGTTTTCCTCAAGCTACAACCCTATCACCAACAAACTCTCTTTCGCAGGGCCCTTCAAAAATAGGCTTATCAGTACTATGGACCTTACCAAGTTGAGCAACGCATCAGTTCTGTCAACTATAAACTCAAACTACCAACAGAAGCTCGTATCCACCCGGTTTTCCATGTATCCTTACTCAAAAAGAAAATAGGCGAATTAATTTTCACCATAAAGAATCTTCCCACTACGACCAAAGAAGGTACTGTCTTACTCCATCCACAACAAATCCTGAACACGCGTTGGCTGAAGAAAGGTAGTAAATTTGTAGAATAAAGCTTGGTTCAATGGAAAAATCTACCCGTTAAAGATGCCACGGAGAACACTACCAATATCATCACTTAATTTTCTAACCTTGAGGACAAGGTTGCTCTAAAAAGAGGGAGTGATGTTAGGATCCGTAGATCCCAACGTATCCCCACAAAGAACCTAAAGTAGCTTGATGGAGCATGACCGGGTAAGCAGCACATGCACACTTACAGAATTGGTCTCACTTATCCACCTCCAAATAGAATCAGTCTCACTTATCCACCTCCAACTAAAGAACCACTCCACTCAACAGCAGCAACTCCCCACAACTCTCCACTCCACAGCAATAACTCTCCACAACAGAAGTGACCCACGATCTTTATCCTTTATTTTTCATGTCGTAAATGTAGGAATTTACCATTATCTTATAATCTCTTGTTGGCTATTTAAATCAATTTTTTGTTTCTTTCTTACCTCAAGCAGAAAGTCTTTTCTTATTTTCTTCAAGCTTTGATCAGGACCAAAAACTCTTCACAACTTTGCCTTCATCTTCTTCAAACCCAAATTTTAGTTAAACAAATGAGTGAAAGGATAAGTTGAGAGCAAAAAATAGTAGAGAGAGAGTGACGCACCATAATAGAATATACATTATATGTGTGTAACAGATGGGGGAAACTTCTTCTTCTTACAAAGGTAAGTTGTTTCTTCTTCTTCTGAATTGTTTTGTTTGTCTCTTTAATGTCTCGTGATCACTTTTACACAAAAATCCAACTCTCAAATTGAAGTAGCAAGCTCCAAAACCCAAAACCATTCTCTGGCACCTAAACAACGGCTTTGTTCAAGTAAGCATATGTTTTTCATCAAATTCCACTTATGTTTCATGTTTTCTTTCAACAATCTGTAGTTAATCACTAAGACAATGTGTTAGGAGTTTTAAGATTTTATTTTCAAAAGTAAAACAACTTTTAAACTTGAAATCTAACTCAAAATCATCACTATGCTCTGCAAGCACAGCTACTGTGAGTTACAGAGAAGAATTCTTAAATTTCCAACATTTTCTTCGTGCGATTTAGCTTATGCCTCATTTTTTTAACGAGTAAGATGGGTAAAAATCTTTTTGATGCATGATTTGAGATTTTTAGATACATTTGACTATTAAATTGCTTGAATTAATTCGGTGATGCTGTATTTGTTAAGCTAGTGTGTGTGTGTGTGTGTCATGAAATGTGATTTTTACAAATTAAGATGATATTTTTTATGCATGAATGAATAGAGTGAATTGGTGTTAGTGATTGATGCTTAGAAAATAAAGAAAGTAGAAATAAATTTTGAAAGAATTGAATCAAATGGTTATGTTACAAGCATGCGGCACCACGGTGCCGCTGCTGTTGGCGTGTGCTGTTCTACAGCTTGAAGGCATGCATGGGATATTTTTGGACGCCCAAAACAATTTGAAAATGCCCCTCGAGCACGAGCTAAGTTAAAAGAAAAAGAAAATTTGTAAAATTTGGGATTATGGACATTATTTGAGATAAAATGGGTCAATTAGTAAGGATGAATGGTTTAAATTAAAATGGAAAGATAAAAACTAAATCATTTAATAAATAGTTAAATTTTCTTACTAATATTAGGATTTAAATATAAAAATAAGGAAATTCACAAGTTATAAAACAAACTTAAATATTGAGAATAATTAAGATTTTAGTTTTCTAGAATTACAATAAAATTTATGAATTTAGGGAAAGATAATGAAATCTAAGAATTTAACCAAATAAAAAAAAGTCAAAATTTTAAATAAATGCAGAGTCTGGTTTAAATCCGATTCACTGTATTAATTTTTGAGGGTATTTGTTTTGCTTATTTATTCAAGAGCCACTATGTTATAGGTGTTGGTTTTGGTTCTTTAATAGGACATGTAGTTCACTTGTCCTTAAGGAATTTGGGTGATTTGATATTCATGTTCTGGGGCCTAAGGGCATGAGTGATGGCGACATGGAGAGACTTGAGAGAATTACATTTGTATTTGTTACCTAGAATTGTATGTTTGTAAACATTTGCAGGCACCCACCAATGACTAGTTGGTTTCCAGTTTGCCCTATTTGGAAATAAGTGTAAGTGGCTGCGTACGTAGGTTTGTAACTAATGTAATTTAAACTATGATAATAACTGATAATTAAAACTGTGTCAGAAGACAAGTTAGGTTATGGGTACGTGAGTTGTGTAAACCCATCAAGTACAGTATTGAACATCCTTGTAACAATTTGTATGAGATGAACAATTGAGTTGGATATAAATATTGTTTATGGGATTTGACTATGGCATTTAATTTGATATGTTAATTAAATTTGAAACTCCTATTTTTGAAGTATGCATTAATCAAGGTTTTAAAACGTATCTATGTTGCATTATTTGTATCTATCTTACTGAGTATTGGAACTCACCTAAATCCAACCCCTCCTCCCACACATGCAGATTTGGAGGAAAACACTAGAGAACCCTGTTTAGATTCCTTTCGGGAAGTGTAGTTTGGAGTAGACTCCGTATTTTGTTTTAGACCTGAGGCTAGTGTTCTGTAACTAGGTTATCTATTATTTTGTATTTTGAAATGTAGATAGCCTATTGGGTCTCAGTATACAGTCTTTTGTAAACTTTGTATGGGATGTATAGTTCCACTACAATGTAAATATTTATATTATATATGCTCTATCGGACGTTGGTACCTTTATTATCGGGATGTCATAGGTGGCATCAGAGCAGATTCTAAGAACATCCCATACAACTGAAGGCTAGGGTTAAATTTCCTTAGAATGGGATAGTATCCTACTAGATATTCTAGACCCCTATACTTATTAGAAATGTTTTACCTATTTCAGTTCCTAAGTTTTTCTTTCCTTGTGTACGGCAAGTCACGAGGAAGTAATTCTGTGGAACATTCTGAAGGTACCCCTACTTTGACAAAAATTATATGGCTCCTTTAAGTAGTCTAAAATCTGATTTCCATTGTGGGTCATGATGAAACTCTCAACACTGACCACCCTCGTCTAGTGGTGGATTACTTTAATCTGGTTCGTGTTTTGGCACTCATGGTAGAGTTAGTTATTGCCCAACTTCAGCAATGTAACTATATCAGGATCTAGAATTATCTGACAAAGGGGAAACTTGACCGAGATCTTGTTGTAAAGAGGCCCAGAGTGACCTCCAGTATGGTTTCTACTCCTATTTGAAGTAGGAACTCATATTACAAAGCCACCAATCCATGTTTTAACTATGTGGATCTAAGGTATTATGCCAAAGATTGATCCCATCCCTACCATTGTTAGGCTGCTTGGGGGCATGTGTACTAGTTGGCTGAGCCTATTACGGAGGCTACTCTTACAGTCATGAAAGGTACATTTTTCTTCCTAACTCCTCTGTATGTGTTCCTGCTGATTTGGGGGTTATGCACTCTTTTGTTTTAATTAATTTTGTTAAGACGTTAATCATTAAGCCTATACCCTAGGAAAACAGTAGTGTTAGGGACACCAGTTAAGAATTTAGTTGCATCTAGATAGTATTTAAAAATCTTATAAGGTTATGATAACAGTAGAAACTTATTGGTTAATCTTTTACTCCTAGGTTTTCAAGAATTTGAGGTAATCATGGATATTGATTGGCTAGTTGCCTATTGTATTACCCATAAATAATTCGATAAAATAATAATATTTCATTTTTTCCCATAATTCATCCTACCCACAATAAATTATAAACGAATCAATGTAAACAATAAATCATAAGGACACCCTGTTTTTTTATTTCCTTATGTTATAACTTAACTAATTAAAGGTTTTCATGATTATAGTTTAAATTACTAAATAAAATTTTCTTTAACAAGAAGAGAAATGAATTTTAAACTAGGTATCTAGGTTAGTATTAGATACTTATGTTATAGTCTTTATCGACAACATACTTGTCTATTCCCAAAATCTAGCAAATCACTCGATATATCGAACATATGTCTTAGAAACCCTATGCCATGTTCAATTTGTTTTGGTTTAAGAAGGAAAATAGTGAGTTGTATACAAAAAATAGTGTAGGACATAGTAGAGATCAATGGCTAGGATTCAGCCTCCACTTTGAAAATCTACGAATGCAAACATGTATAAAATGGTATACAAGGTTTTTTTTCCCCTTCTTCCCCACCTAACACAGTCCATTTCCAAACCACACTTGAGTCTCTAGCATTGATCATATTTCCCCATAACTTAAATTTCTGAAAGTTATATTAGTGAGAGTGACTCAATTTTTCCATGGAGGAAGAGGTGGATCCGATCGAGAAGATTCCTAATCATCTGTTGCAATCCATCTTGGGACATTTACCATTGGATGTGGCTACTCAAGCTGCCACTATGTGTAAGAAATGGTATGAATCCTGGAAGATATCTTCTACACTCGACCTGAATGAGCTCCTATATTGGACAAAATTATTTCCTACTTGCATAGACATTTTTCTTAGATCCATAGAAGTAGCCTTGAAAAATAATGACATGGAACACCTTCAAGATCTTCGGATCTAGACTATGCCTTACTACAAAAGAGACAGAGAGGTTCAGTTTCTCGGGGTACTAGTCATCGCTTCAGCCATCTAAAGAGATAAAATAAGAGTCATGGACTTGAATTTTTGGGCTAGACGTGATCATATCAAAGAACAAATATGCTTTCACCTACCAATAGTTGTCGTTTACTATGCCTTCAAGATCTTCGGACCTTTGGATCTATGACATGGAACACCTTCAAGATCTTCGGATCTGGACCATGCCTTAATACAAAAGAGATAGAGAAGTTTGGTCTCTAGGGGTACTAGTTGTCGCTTCAACCATCTAAAGAGGTAAAATAAGAGTCGTGGACTTGAATTTTTGGGCTAGATGTGATCATATCAAAGAATAAATATGCTTTCACCTACCAATACTTTTTTCTCCGCGGGTTCATATCCAACATTGGTAATGTTAGAACTTTGCTTGTTTCCTACTTGTGATGTCATAAACTTTCATTTTCTGAAACAACTTATCCTTTTTAAAGTTTATATATTTGATGAAATGTTGTATAAGGTTATCAGTAATTGTCCTGTGATTAAGTACTTATCACTTAACGACTATCGTAATCTCAAGAACATCAAGTTTTTTAGTGTTAGACTTAAAAGTTTACTCATTGATCACTATAAAAAACTCAAATGAGCTATGTCGGATGTCCCATATTTTGTTTTCTTTTCATATGATGGGAACCTCATTGAAAACCAAAATAACCATTTCACTTTTCTTGATATTATGGGTCACCATCTCAACCTTGTGAATACTATAAAGATTTCAGGAGTGAATGTGAGAGCTTATCACTTGTCATACCTCCTCGTCAAGTTCAAAAACCTTGAGAACCTGCACCTTTTTAACTGTAACTTCGAGGAGCCAACTAGGATTCTCATTCTCTCCCTAAAATTCTTGGATGTTCACTTTTGTAGAAACCATAAGGAGATGGTTACAACCACCCAGATCTTAAGCACCTTGAGTTAATACACACTAAAGGTAGCTTTTAGTTTAAGAAAAAAATGGTGTCTGCTAGCTTGAAGACTCTTTTCCTTGGATGAGGGGTGTTCCTCAACAATAATGCATTTTCAATTGTGATAAAAGACATGAAGCTTCTACAGTTTTTAGAACCGAGGCTATGAAAAGGTTTTACCCAGCTTAACATTGAGAATATGAGCTTGAAGACTCTGTTTGTGGATAAATGTGAGAGTATTTTAGAAAATGATATCTTTGCGCCAAACATGGTGAGCTTCAAGTACGTGGGTCATGTTTAATTGCTTCATTGTAATACTGCTTCTGAGATCTCCACGCTCATCTCGATTTGTCCCAGGAGAAGGAAAGCTCAAAATTTTATAATTTCCTTGAGAAGTTTAATTCTAATTACAAAGATTTGACCTTAGTTTTGAATGACTCTAAGGTATTTACTATTTATTCTGTCTTTAATGATTTTTTTTTTCTTTTGGGGTAAATGAATGTTAAATTGATGAGAAGAAATATGAAACATTCATTTTATATATTACATTGTTAGGAGATGTACTTGATCAAAATGTTAAACATGTAGATGGAAATACTATAGTTGATGATGTATGTAGGAATTGCATGCAATACACAATATTTTAACATATTTTAACATCATGTAATATATATTAAATAATAGGTCTTTTTCCTTCTCCAATATAATATTATTATAATATTAATACACATTATGCATAGATCATCATAAACTATATAACACATGAAGAGAATGATATGATATACATAGATCATCTATATCATACAATAATTGACACAGATTTTTTTAACGTTGTTCTTATTACACTCGCACACACACACACATATATGTATACATAAACTGTATTAGTGATTCACTTTCTAAAGTCTTTTTTAACTTTTTGGTTTACAAGCTACACATGCCCTTAGACAATTTTCCTTGAAGCTTTCTAATTGATTGTCTGAGGAATCTCAACGTAAATCTCAAGTATGATAACAAATCATTTCTTTGACTGTTATCTTCTGTATTATGCATCGCACAATGTTAAGAAGAACTATACGTGCAGATAGGTTCATTTTCCATACACATGAAGGTAAATGTACATATACACCCTATTTACTTTATATACATATATATATAATATATAATGATTTAACCTCATGAAATTATTCATTTTTCTTAAAAAAAAAAAACCAGTTCGTAAATGGGATAAAGGAGGTGTAGGAGGAGATTATCACCAGTGCCTAAGAGATCATCTATCAAAACTCACCATGAAGTTTTTTAGAGGAAGTGATGAAGAAATAGAGGTGATGGAATATTTGATGAGGAAGGCTACAAACTTGAAGATGATGAATATATCTCTGCTAAGGTCACTTCTTGAAGCTCATCTTGGGTAGATTATATCAACCATAAGGAGATAATAAAGGATTACTAAGAATTCTACAGTTAAGATCCATCACACCCATATCCTGTTGCCATGACTGATTTGGATGGTG
The DNA here is from genome assembly GCF_054855325.1 of Carica papaya. Lineage (NCBI taxonomy): Eukaryota > Viridiplantae > Streptophyta > Magnoliopsida > Brassicales > Caricaceae > Carica > Carica papaya. Next base: position 15,825,834 of record NC_142313.1, on the reverse strand, counting down.
ATGAGTGAACATCATCTTTTATTTTCAGGATTCGTTTGAAATTTTTTAATTTCTCTTTACTTCCATCATAATTTTTTTAAAATAAAATAAAATAACTAAAAAACAAAAAAAAAAGACAGCTTTTATGATTTTTTTTCTTATTAATATATTAACAAATATAAAAATTTGAAAAATTATTAAAAATAGAAAAAACTTAAAAATTAGGTTTAAAAAATTAGAAAAACAGGAAGAAAAAAAAGAAACCTACTAGCCAGCAAACCTGAGGCTTATTTTCTCCATTTATTCATTAATAGTACTATTATTGGAAGACTTTTTATTATGTGGGTTTTGTATTTGATGTTATGACGATGATGTGTTTTCTTACATGAAGTTTAAAAAAAAAATTAAACATGTTTGCACTTTTTTTTTCTTATATGAAGTTTGTTATCTATTAAGTATGAATAAGTTCATTCAAACACTAGTATGCTCATATATTAATCACCATTTTACATGATTATCTACATAAATATATTGGAAATATAATATTAGATTATATTGATGTACATATACACAAAGAATTCTTCATATATACATATATATACATCTATATACTCAATTAAATTGAGTGAGAATTATGACATCTTATTGCATTATGTATAGATTCTTAAATTTTTGAGTTAGTGGTATATTTGATTTGAGGAGTATTTCTCGATTGCTTTAGGATATTATAGCTTCTTCTTATAAAGTGCGATATGTTTTAATATTTTATTAATTAAGATGTATTCCTTAATGATCACCTTAGAGTATTTAGGATTTTCAGTCTTAGAGAAGGCATAGTTATGAAAGAGAAAAAAACAACTCATACAACATTAATTAAGTTACATTTAGAACACCATTTTTATAAATAGTACTAGAACTTGAGTTAGTCTATGTGATTCACTATTTTGATCTTATGAAAGCTTTAGTTATGGGAGATTTTGTTATTTCATTCCATCTAGAATAATAGAATACAAGTAGAGAATCTTTCATGAAAGTCAAGTACTCTATGAGTTTTTTCTCTCATCATCTTCATCTAACCTTTATGAAAGACGTTATAGAATTCAAACAAAATTCACGTATCCAATATAGAAAACCAACACATTTGTGACATCTCAAATGTCAATTAAGGCATAAGGGTGCCAAATACAGAAACATATTACGAGTGCATAAGAGATAAATGTATGCAGCGGAACAATATTTACAAATCCCTTACCAAATATATGAGTTCCCAATTACAAATATAACTGAGGTCAAAAGTGGCAACAAAAAATATAAAATAATAAAATAAAAAAGATGGTCACTTCTATCATTTTGTAAATGGACTCATCAGAGTGTGAGACAAATCATGTACTCATAAAACTTTATGGATCCACGGTATCTTTAAAGACTTCAAGGAATAGGTCAACGATCGGTTCCTCACTATCTTCCTCATCTGGGGGGGCATGAAAAAGGGTGAGTTCGATATATACAGTAAGGAAAATAATATTTAAATAATATTATAAGATTTTAAGGGTATTTAAAAGTATCGTTATAACTTACCATCAAGAGTCAAGTTAGGGCTTTTTATTATGAAAACAATTCATTTATGAAAGAAAACATCGAATCAATCATGTCATAGTCATATCATGGTAATCAAATCAATCATGATAAAAAAAATAGAAAAAATCAAACAAATCGTGATATGCACTATCTTTCATTTTGTTCTTCATGTGAAGTCGTTCTGACTTCAATTTACTGATGGCAATACGGATTCCTGACTACCCATGTTGAATGACTAATTCATTTCATTTATAACAGCAATTTGCAGCTTGTCAAACCAACAGCACATTTGCAGCTTGCCAAACCATGATATAATCTATGATCTCGGCCCTGCCAACCACAATGGTCCTACATATAAACTATGGCCACCACTGTGCATCACCAAATATGACCCCTACAGTCATATCGTGTCACCACTCTTGTCAGAAGGTATGTCATCATCCATGGGGAATGGTCCTCTCATGTCTTTTAAGACCAGATGAAGGAGAAATAGAAATCCCTCAGAGATAAAAAGTCTAACGAAATACTTTATGAATCATGCATGTCAATACTAATACTTTTTTTCCATATCTATAAATCATGTCATACTTAATTATTTTTCCACTGTCAATTGCATCACATATCAATATTTATCTCAAGTATTAAATCATGTAAATTATAGAGGCAAATGCTTGAAGTACATATTTTCACAGAGGGAATTGAATATGAGACTGAGTCATTGGATAGACCTCCTGACAGACTACAACTGCAAGATCATCTACCACTCCAGTAGAGATAATGTAGTCACAGATGCTTTAAGCTAGAAGGAGTCTGCTCTGTTGGCCCAAACCATGGCCTCAAGTTTGAAATTAGTTGATGCTATAAAGGCATTCTGCCTTAACCGTTATGGCAATGGTGCCTACCTTGCCTGAATATGAGCTTTGCCTGACCTTTTCATGAAGATTTAGGAAGTTCAATCCACCGACCCAAAAATAACAAAAATTTGAGTAAGTTTATTTTTGATGAGTTTTCTGGTTTTAGACTCACAGATGATGAATTGTGTAGATTTAGGGATCGTATTTAGGTCCCTGTCACTGTCAGGATGGATGTTCTCATTGCTGCCCATGCCTCCAAACTGTCCATTCACCCTAAAAGTACCAAGATGTACCTGGACCTGAAGCATCAAAATTGGGGGACTTGAATGAAGAAGGACATTATTGACTATATCTCCCGATAACTTACTTGTCAATGAATTAAGGCAGAATGCCAAAGACCCAGTGGTTTGTTGCAAGGCCTCCCTATTTTGGAATGGAAGTGGGAGCATGTAACCATAGACTTTGTCACCGATCTGCCCAAGACCTATTCCGGTCGTAATGCAATATGGATCGTTGTTGACAAGTTGACCAAAACCGTCCATTTTCTACCAATAAAGACAACGGTTTCTACCAGCATATTTGCTCGCCTATACGTCGAGGAGATTATTCGACTCCATTGCATCCCCTCGTTCATTATTTCATACCAAGATCCCCGGTTCACCTCCTATTTTTGGGACAACTTTCAAGAAGCACTTGGTTCAGAATTGTACTTCAGCACTACTTATCATCCCAAGACTGATGACAAGTCTGAACGTACTATCCAGACACTGGAAGACATGTTGCATGCTTGTGTCCTCGACTTTGGTGATAACTAGTATGAATATCTTCACTTTTATGAATTTGCTTATAATAGCTATTATCATTCTAGCATTAGAATGGCTCCATATGAAGCCCTATATGGTAGGCCGGGCCATTCTCCCACTTGTCATAATGAAGTTTAAACCAGTGTCGTTTAGGACCTGACTACATCTATCGAGAAATTTTCTATAGTTCGAAGGAACTTAGCCATCACCTAGAGTCGCTAGAAACCCTACGTCGACAACCGTAGAAGACCCTTGGAATTTATCGTTAGTGATTAGGTCTTCCTTAAGATCTTTCCTTATAAGGAAAAAACGTTGTTTAGTAAGAAGGGTAAGTTGAGCCCCCGTTATGTGGGACCCTTTCAAATCATGGAATATGTTGGACCCATGGCGTACCGCCTTGCTCTACCTTGAGAATTTGCTCAGTAAGGAAAACAGTATTAAATTAACATCGTAAGATTTCCAAAGTTTATTATTTTTATCTTACCATTTAGTTTCCTTGTTTACCTATCTCGTCATTATGAAGACCATTTGTTTGAATACGAAAATGGTACGTTAGCACAGAAGATCAATTATACAGTATGTCAGATAATAGAGAAAATCAAATAAATCATGAAATGCACAAATTTTTTGTGTCATGCTTTGCGAAGTAGTTACAAACTTCCATCTTTGAGGGTAGATACATATTTTCAACTACCCAAGTGGAATGACCAGGTCAGATACAGATACGACAATTTGTTCAGGCCCACTTCCGGTAGGCTAAACTATAGTACGATCTATGACCTCGGTTGTACCAACCATAGTGGTCCTAATAGATATCTATAGTCACAACATTCTTAGTCACGGGTGACCCCTACAGATAGTGCGATACCACTCTCGTTAGAGGGCACACCGTCATCCACTGGGAGTAATCCTCTTATGTCTTTCCAGAATAGATAGGGGAGGGGGAAATAGATACCCCGAAGGGCAAGAATAACAAATATCCTTCAAAGATAAAAAGTCTAACGAGATACTTGATGCAATATGCGTGTCAATATAGATATACTTCGGACCATACAGGCTTCATTCAATTTTTCTCTTTTTCTTTTTATTTTTACTTTTACTATTATGGGTTACATATTACATTTATTACATGCAAATTCATCAAGTGTCTATAATTCACATAGCATGCTTGAAAACTAGAACAATTTGACTCATTTGAACACAGAGTCATACAAAACAAGAAAAATAAAAATCATATTAAATTTTTTTATCTAAAAATACTCTTTAAGACGTCAAAAGTAATACTAGATTCCTTTTTCTTCTTCTCTCACTAATCTACTATCTTCCTCTCATCTCTCTAAACCTTTAAAAAATGGAAGAAATGGAAATGTGGAGAGGAAAGGAAGGGGGGCAATTTATAGAATTTTAGAATCATTAGATTCGCGATAAGTGGCGAAATCTGGTGAGGACAGAGAAGAAAAAGATGTTTGGCACGAAAAATGAAAGAGAAGGACCTCCTCCACTAGTGGCGACGGTGCGCCGCCCAAGGCAGCGACGGTGCACTACCCTAGGTGGCAGAGTCGGCGCGCTGGGCACCACACATGCTGGCCCACTACGCGCAGGCCCCAAGTGCACATGGCCTATCCACACAGACCTGTTGTACGGACGGTGTGCACACAGTGTGCGGCACTAATCCGTGCACAAGGTGACGCACGGACAGCCCACCTGCGCGCGACAGAACGCGAGCACAGGTCCTAACCTCACGCCGTACATGCAAAGGGGATGTGTTCGTAGTGTGCACATCCCATGCGCGCGTGCATACAGAGGCGTCGTGCGCGCTATGCACAAGCCCTATGGCCACTGTGCGCGCATGCGCGCGCCCACAGTGCCCAGTACCCGTGTAATACCTGGAATTAATTTTAAAAATAAAAATTAATATATAGAAATATAAATTTTAATTTTTAAATTTTTATTTAATGTAAAATTAGGAAAAAAATTAGGTGAATGATGAAATTGAAAATAATTTTGGGAAAAATGGGTGAAAATTTGGGTTCTGGGGGTGTTTTTGAAAGAAAAATCAAAAACTTGGGGGTCAAAATATAATTTAAAAAAAATGTGTCACGTAGGATCGCCCAGTCAGCAGTCCCGACGAACCAGAGCGCGACGCATGGCAAGGCACGCTGACTAGGTGTCGTGCGGGAGGCCACGATGGCAATCTGTGTGCCCGCAATCGGACAGTCCAGATTTGTTCCCGCAAACGTGGACGGTTCAGATCTATTCCCTCCTCAAGTGCGATCAGACGGTCACAATTAAACGCAGTGAACAGTCCATATCAAATCGCTATGAACGATCTATATTCATTTTCTTTTTAAACACGATCAGACGGTCGAGATCAAATGCGATAGACAGCCCAGATTAAAGGGAGATAGGTATAAATATCTCACCTCACACCAAATCCTAACCCTAGTCGCCAGCCTATCATCGGAGAACAAGAACCAGTCACTAGAGGAGGGAGCCGATCGCCGCCCGCCGCCGCACTGGAGCCACCTCCGACCGCCAAAAAAGGTAAAAATTTTCTCATTCGCTTGAAATTTGATTTTGAACACCCACATGGCTAAATCGGAGCAAAAAGACCAGTGAATGAGCCAGAAATCGCAGGTAAAGCCCAACGGTGCCGCCGCTTGAGAAACCAAAAACCACCTCCGATTATGCCCTTCCTGATTCCCGTTTCATGCGATTTTTCCACCATTGTATTCACTATTCTATTTCCCACAGGTTGATTAAAGAACAACGCCCAACCCTGAAGGTGAGCCAGCAAAGCCGCTGCACTGAAAAATTTCACTGTCGAAAAGTTTTTGTTTTTTGAATTTTTCGGCCAACCGAGATTCCTTAACGTGTTTTCTCATAGGATGAGTATAAAATTGGTCGAATTCGGCCAAAACTGCCCAAAAATAGCCAGTCCAAATTTCCATAAAGCCTTAAAAAGGCTATTTCCTCCTCAAATATCTAATGAGGACAATGTTAGCCTAATAAAGATCTCAAATGAGTAGGAAATATATCATATCTTGATAAGCATTAGTTTGCACAAAGCCTCAAAACCAAATGATATGCTAGTAATATTCAGCCATCAGTTTTTGTAAAATATTAAAAATAATGTAATAATCTGATGTGATATCCCACAGCTCTAAATATTCATCTAGAGAAGAGTCCCAAGGCAAGACAAGCACCCACAGAACTTTGAGTGGCTGCAGGAACATTGCTTGCGAACTTGCAGGAAATTGGACATGAAGACATGCACGCCCCACACGCCTAGCAGAACACACGCCATCAACACACCTTATGCATGCGCACACAGGGGAAGACACATACAAGACCAGCAGGCGCACATATGTTGTGCACACCTGTATCTCTACGGGATTCCAGCAGGCGCACGGGATTTCACCCGTGGACGGACTCCCTGCAGGCTTGTAGCGCAAGTGGTAGCTGACTTAGGCCTCACCAAAGTACAATGACTATTCCAGGCCCAAGAACTAACTGGAGACAACCGTGATCAACGATTAAACATACCCAAGGTCGAAGACCAACAACCCATGGGCCTTGTCCCTAAAAAGAGGCCCGAGAGGATCCCAAACCAAGACAAGCCCAGAAGTACAAGCCTAAGCTTAGTTCTAGAGAGCCAAGAAGCAGCTGGTTGACAACCAAAGAAAAGGGCCTAGAATAGTCCAAACATACACCATGACCCGCTCGGCTAAGAGAGGAGAAAAAGAAGATAAGTCGCGCGTATAAAGCGCCTTGTCTTTGGAGAACATGACAGTGAATAAGAAGAAACCTCTTCCATATCCAACAAGAAGGCATACCAAGGAGTCCGACTTGAAGAGTCAGCGGCCAAGAAGAGGCTTGGCCATAAAAGAGTCAAAACTGAGAGAAAGAATAAGGTCCTTTGAAAGAAACTGAAGCCAACAAGGAAGGGTGCTTCCATGCACCATTAACAATCCATTTCCAAGAATATGACCTCTCCTCTATAAAAGAATCCTTGTTGGAGTTTTAAGACTTCAATACATAAGAGGAGAGACAATAAAAGAAAGGTAGGAGTCTATCCGAGGGAGGAGTTTATAGCAACTCACTAAATGACCAAGGAAACTCTCCCTGCCGAGGTCTCCTTATCTAAGCCAACCTCAAGTCTCCCTAAAGAACCAGCAAAACTTCTTTTCAAAGACCTCTCAATAATTATTAAAGAACTCAGGAAGGAGAAACCAAATGCAAATTGAAGACCAAATCCAAAGAGGAGTAAGCATTCGGCCAAAAGAAGGAATTTTATCTTTATTATCTTATTGCTTTTGTTTTCCTATTCGAATTAGGATTAAATTATTTAATTAATTAAGTTTAAAATTTCTATTTGAATTATGTAATCCTATTTTCATTGGATTAGAAATTAAAAGCTTATATAAAGGATATGGATCCTAGAATGTGAAACACAATTCACCAAATTAATAAAGTTCAAACTTTTTGCTTAAGAAAATTAGCTTCACTAATTTTGTGATAATTCTTCAAGTTCCTCAAGTTAGGGAGCTTCCAAGTCTTGTTGACCCAATGAATCAATGATCAACTTATTAGGTAAGCCATGGTGTCCCTCCTTTTCTTTTTTATTTTCCTAATTATCTTGTTTTTTTATTCCCTTTTGGGTGGTTGTAGAACCAAGTTGGGAGGGTAAATTAGGCAATAAATATTTTTTATTTTATATGGTATGAGGTTTTGGGAGTATTATGATCCTTCTATGTCCATGTCGCATTCGCATCATCTGGTATCAAAGCTGAAGTCCTAGTGAGCCTAAATTGCTTTAGCATTCTTGTTTCTGCATATATTAGCAATTAATTCATCCTATTGCTAATTTAATTATTTACATCCCACTTGAATTCATACTATTCATTCCAATTCAAGTGATCATTGTTATCCTTCAATGAGTCAAAAAAAAAATCAAAACCCAAAAATATCTCAATTGCACATCATAAGGAAATTGGCACTCTATTTGCATTTAAGCCCTGACAAAAGAAGATTAACTGCCTATCAGTGGGATGAAAACCTCTGAAGTTTTAAAGAAAAATTAATCAACTACCAGTTGTGTGTGAAACCTTTTGTTTCAGTTTGTTGCGTAAGCAGAGGAAGACAAACTCACGTTCAATGAGCAAATATTGTCTACTTCACATTTATTTACCTAGCATTGCATTGTATTGTTTTCAATAAGCCCTAACTGTTTATTTGTGTGTCTAAATTTAAGCTTTAGGTTCATCCAATATTCTAAAAAGCCTTGTTTATGTCGATGAGACTAACATGCAAGTCCTGAGTAAGAAAATCTAGATTCGCAAGGCTCAACATGAAAGATAAAGAGTAAACATGGCACCACCAACTGAAACACTTAAATAACTTCACATAAGAATGTGTTACAACACTCCAAGGTACTAACCAAGCTCTTTTCATATGTCTCTAACATCTTTGGAGGAAACTTGTTAGATTAGGTATGAGGACTTAAATTTGGGGATGAATCCTTTTAAAGAAAGAGGAAATGATGCGATATCTCATAGGTTCAAATACTCATATGGAGAAGAGTCCCAAGGCAAGACAAGCAGCCACATAACTTTAAGTGGTCGCGGGAACATTACTTGCGAACATGGGGGAAAGTAGACATGGAGACATGCTCACGCGCGCAAACAGAGGAAGGCATGTGCAAGACCAACATGCATGCACACGTTGAGCACACCCGAATCCCTGCGAGATTCCACTCTTGTGCGAACACGGGTCCTAACCTGCGAACAGACTCTCGTAAGGTTGTAGCCCAAGTGACAACTTACCTAAGCCTCACTGTGACATCCCAAATGCTAATTAAGACATAAGGAGTGTCAAATACATAAATAAATTACGAGTGCGTGATAGATAATTGTATGCAGCAAAACAAATTATTATAAATCTTTGACCAAAATATATAAGTTCCAATTATACATATATAACTGAGGCCAGAAGTGGCAACAAAATACAAAATATCAAAATACAAAAAGGGCCACTCCTTTCACTATATGAATAGACTCATCAAAGTGCGGGACAAGTCATGCACTCAAGGTTTGTGGATCCACGAGATCCTCATAGACTTCAAAATGTAGGTTAGCAATCGGTTCCTCACTATCTTCCTCTTCTTGAGGGGGCATGGAAATGAGTGAGTTCCATATACTCAGTAAGAAAATTAGTATTTAAATAACATCATAAGATTTTAAAAGTGAATTATTATGTCATCAACGCTTACCATCAGGTGCACGTCAGGGTCCTTTCTTAATTTATGAAAATAATTTATTTATTTATAAAAAACATCAAATCCATTATGTCATAATCATAACAATTAATTCAATCATGCTGATAATAGAAAAAATCAAATAAATCATGATATGCTCAGATTTTTATATCATATTTCGTGAAGTCGTTCTGATTTTCATTTATTGAGGGCAAATACAGATTTCTGACTACCCATGTGGAATGACCATATCAGATATATAACAGTAATTTATCATAGCACATTTCTAACTTGCCAAACTATGACACAATCTATGACCACAGTTGTGCCAACCACAGTGGTCATATAAGATAGTCTATAGCTACAATAATACTTAACCAAAGGTGATCCCTAACAGATAATTTGTGTTACCACTCTCATCAGAGGGTACACTGTCATCCACAGGGAGTAGTCCTCTCACATCTTTCTAGACCAGATTGAGGAAGAAAAAACAAAAACTCTTCAAAGATAAAAAACCTAACGAAATACTTGATAAATTATGCATATCAATGCAGATATATATTCTTCATACCATTTCATACTTCATCTCCTTTTCACATTTCAGCAATTGATCACAAAAATTATATCATTTAAATCACATCAAATGTATATACGATCATATAACATGCTTTGTCAAGTAAACTTTACTTCATTTAAACATAATCATGCAAAATCATGAATTCCAAAATTTATAATTTTGACTCTATAAATGCTCCTCAAGACATTTGAAGTAAATACTAAATTTCTTATTGAAACATAGAAGTTTTCCTACACCTTTTTCTTCTCCTCTCTCTCTAAGCTCTTGGAGGATGGAAGAATAAAATGGAAGTGACGAGGAAATGGGAAGGGAGGGGTCCCTATTTATATAAAATGGGGACCATTAAATTTGCACCAAGCGGCAAAATCTGGTGAGGAGAAAGAAAGTTAATGAAAAAGGAGTGATGTGATGTAACATGATGGCAGCGCGAAAAACGAAGGCACACCTCCCAATTGACAGTAGCACACTGCCCAAGACGGCAGTGGCACACCACCCAACCAGTGGCGCACATTGCCCAAGGTAGTATACGACACCCAAAGGGCCAATGGCACACTGCTCGAGGAAGTAGTGCACCTCCCCAACCTGCCGCATGCTGCAGCCCAAGCCTGAAGGCGCGTTGGCCTATTGCGCTGGCCTACTGCGTGGACGGCGCATGTAAAGGGCACACGACGCCGCACCAGTCTACGCGCGGTGGGACACACGTGCAAACCAACCTCGCGCCCCGCGCGAGCGGGATGTGCGCATAGTGCGCACATCTTGTGCTGGCTACACGGGTGAGTCCTTTCCCGTGAACATTTTTCTGTAGGATTCCGCCCCTTTTTTCGTCTTTTCTCCTGAAAATTTATTTTTTAAAAAATAGAATAAAATAATATTGAAAAAAATAATAAAAATATAATTCTCATAATAAAATTAAAAATACGAATTAAATTTACAAAATGCGATATAAAAATTACGAAATAATTTAAAGAGTTCAAGTGGTCTTAGGGCCCGAATAAATATAGATTTCCTAATTACAATTTAAGCATGAAGGTTTGCGAGATGTTACACTCACTGAAGTATAGCAGTTGTTCCAAGCCCAAAAATCCTAAAGACAAAGACCAATGGCCCATGGGCCTTATCCTTAAGAAGAGGCCCGAGAGGAGCTGTCCAAGCCCTAACCAAGGCAAGCCCAAAAGTACAAGCCTGAGCTTAATTCTAAAGAGCCAAGAATGAGCTATTTCGTAACCCAAGAAAATGGTCTAAAATTAGCTGAACATACATCATGACTTGCCCGACCAAGATAGGAGAAAAATAAGACAACTCATGTACATGAGGCACCTTGTCTTTAGAGAACCTGACAGTTAAAAAGAAGAAACCTCTTTCTTGTCTGACAAAGAGACAGACCAAGGAGTTTAACTTGAAGATCCAATGGCCAAGAAAAAGCTTGGCCTTAAAAGAGTCAAAAACTAAAAGGTTTCTTCCTCTTAACTATCAGGTTCTCCAAAAACAAAGAGGGGGATTTCCATGCGCCTTTGACAGTCCATGTCTAAGAAGAAGATCTCTCCTCAATAACAAAATCCTTGCTGGAGTTTTCAGTCTTCAAAACAGAAGAGAAGAGCCAAGAAAAGAGAGGTGGAAGTCTACTCGAATGAGGAGTCTGCAGCGATCTGCCAAACGACTAAGGAAACTCTCATTGTCAAATCCAACCCTATGTCTCCCTAAAAATCCAACAAGATTTCTATTCAAAGACCTCTTAACAATTATTAAAGAACTTAAGAATGAGAAATTGAAGACCAAATCCAAGGAGGAGCAAACATTTGACCAAGAGAATGAATTCTATCTTTTATTATCTTATTGCTTTTGTTTTCCTATTTGAATTACGATTAGATTATTTAATAAATTAAGTTTAGGATTTCTATTTGAATTATGTAATCCTATTTCCATTCAGATTAGAAATTAAAAGTCTATATAAAGGTTATGGATCATAGGATGTAAAACACAATTCATCAAATTAATAAAGTTCAAGCTTTTTTCTTAAAAACTTAATTTGCTAATTTTGTGAGAGTTCTTCAAGTTCTTCAAGCTAGGGAGCTTTCAAAGTCTTGTTGAGTCGGAAAATCAAGGATCGACTTATCAGGTAAGCTATGACATCCCTCCTTTTTCTTTTCATTTTCTTGATTATCTTGTTTTTTCATTCCCTTTTGGGTGGGTGTAGAACCAAGTAGGGAGAGTAAATTAGGCGGTAAAACTTTTTGATTTTATGTGGTGTGAGGTTCTGGGAATATTACAATCTTTCTAAGTCCCTCCCATGTCATAATCAATATACAACCGCTTTTTCATGTTGTACTCATGCTTAAACAACTAAAACTAATATTGTTCGAATATCTAAAGTGGAAGATGTCTTCTATACTAAATAGGTTTTCTCATCTCACTATGTAATATAAGTTAGAAAAGTATTTCCAAGATCTTTAGCTTAAAATTGTGGACTATAAATAAAATCATTTTTCCTTGTTAACCAATCTTCTTAAAGGTCGAATGATATGAAACTATTATATTACTTGTGAAACAATGCATTCAATAAAGGGAATGAGAGGTAAGAGAGAATGGACATGAATCAAATATAAAATGGAAAAGCACTTAATTGAGTGAAATGCATTCTTAAAAATCTAGATTTTTCTTCATGAGGTAATCTAAGTCTTATCTTAGTACTTTGTAACCATGTCTTATTAATTTATTATCAATGGTTTCCTTATAAGTAAGATATGGCCCAAAGAGGCCTCAAAAAAGGAAATTTCTTAGCCATATTTATTCATTCTTTGGATTGAGGTTTTATCTAGATTAATATTAAAAGTTGAAGCCCTAAGAATATTATTAGAATCGAGATTATTATTAAAAGTTGAGGTTCTATTTAGATTATTATTAAAGTTGAAGCCTATATTTATTAATATCCTAGCAAATAAATGGTAACAATATCTCATATATAATAAATTATTTTTAGTTAAGTAAAACCTTTAATAAAAATAAATCTTTTATTTTTGTTAAGCAAAACATAAAGCTAAACATCAAAGGAAAATTCTTGTCATCTATAATCTCAAACCTTTAGTTGGAAATGGTAAATATTTGGGCTTAATATTTCTAAGCAAGATAGTGGATATAGTTTCAAAGATCTCGTAAATAAAATAGAAAAAACACTTGTTACATGAAAAATACAATAAATATGATAAGTTTCAAAGATCTCCTAGATAAAATGAAAAGAAATAAACATACCTAAACCATTAGGTAGGTTGGCTTTCATAAGGGTTAAAGAATTTAATCTTGCTTTAGTTACCAAACTAGGTTAGTAATTCTAAATAGAGCTTAATAAGTCTTGGATCAATATTTAAAAGTGAATAACTTAAAAGACTATCTTTTATTAAACACATCCTTGTGAGATTGTGATATATTCATAATACGTACCGAAAAATATAAAACAATCCAATCTAATCTATTTGTGCTTAAAAATTATATTATAAGTTAAAGATTAAATCTAAAACATATCTGAAGCGGATTCTCAAATTAAAATTATTTGAAAATACAAACATTTTATGTGTATCTACACTGAAACCGACCTTTATTAATCAACTCTTTAATCAACGAAACGTGCAAACAAATTGAAATATTTGTGTTAAAATTTTCTTAAAAAATTTTAACAGAAAAAAAATTCTTTTCTTTTGGTGTGCGGCTGGGTTTTTCTTCTCCTCACTTAATTTTTCAATCCCCACTCAAATATATATATCACATTTATATAGGTGGCATGGATAGTTATTAATTCCTATTTGGATTTTTTTTTCTATACAAGTCCAAACTAATTTGCACCCTTCCCTGTACAAATCCAAACTAATTTGGACTTTTTTCTATATAAGTCCATACTAATTTGGATCCTTTTCTGTACAAGCCCAAACTAATTTGGACTTTTTCCTATACAAATCCAAACTAATTTGGACCTTTTCCTATACAAGTCCAAACTAACTTGGACTTTCTCCTTTTTTTTTTTTCAGTTCCCAATTACATATATATATATATATATCATATATATAAAATCCAAGTACAACTTCCTGTACCATCCAAACCAATTTGGACTCCCCAATTGTATATATCTCATATATATATATATATATATATATATATATGTTATCTTTTTTTATTATTATTTAATAAAATAATTTTATAAATCAATTCAATTTCAAATTAAATTTTATAATAATATTTATTATTATAATAACCACACATATTATATTATTAATGTAATAATATAATATGTGTGGTTATTATAATAATAAATATTATTATAAAATTTAATTTGAAATTGAATTGATTTATAAAACTAAAAAATATATAAATATTAATTTTTTATACTAGCAAAAAATAAAATAATATTCTATCTAAATTAAAAGATTTTATTTATTTGATTAAATTAAATTTTTTAATTTAATTATCAATAATTAAAATAATTAATCTATTTAGCAAAAGTTAAAACACTCGATAGTGTGCGACCTCATAAGTTCAATACTAAACCGATAACAAACTAGTCAAACTAATTTATTAATCAATATTGATATTTAGCAACACTTCTCAACGATCAAATAACATGAAATGTACAATTATTCTTAAGAAACTACTATAAAATTATGTAATATTTCTTTTCGTCATTATTATTTCGAGTTAACCCTAAAATATAGTTTAACTATCAAATCCCAATAGTTATTATGTTTCATGTCAATTATAATTGATTAATGAATAATATAAGAGACTATTTTCTTCTTTCATTCAATTGTCTTGATCAAGTTCTTAATTTAATCGTTAAAATAAATGACAACATAGAGCTTAAACGTATTATCAAAGTTGATAGATTTCGTCTTAATCAATCATTAATTTTACAAATATTTAATCACATTCAATATCCTTTCAACTATAATTCTATGACTATAAGTATTCGGAATTAAAGTATTATAAATGACTTATTAATTACTATGAAGATCTCAAGTCAGAAAAAATTTTTACATCTCATCATTTTAAAAGAATATTTTCTTGATAGTTTAAGATAATATTAACCATTAGCAATTCTCAATTGGGTTTGTTCAATGATAATATCTCCAAATGCATCATTTATATATGTGATTTAGTTAATGAGATCAATTAATTTTTATCTTATAAATATTTTCACATATATATTAGTCTCATCGGATTATTAATGTCCTATTTTAATAATCTAACGACTAATAACAAGATTAAATCACAAAAAATTTTATTATCATTATCAAGATCTCTATCTTGATGGAAAATATCTAAATTTTATTAAGAAATTTATTATATAAATTAAATAAAAAGATAATAAAAATATTATTGTAATATATTAAAATAAATTATTAAATAATAATATATTTAAAAATTCTAAAATTAGTGACTTCTTGTTCTATAAACATATTTTTAAATCAAGGAATATTCTAACAATGGATGTTGTAAAATTATTGGTGATGGAAAAAGATACAATTATATGGTGTGACCTTAAAATTCTCTATATTGAGGGGATCCAAATCCAATTGTAATTTTGTTCCAAGATTCTTTACATGTTAATCAACAACTGATGAATGAAAATGCTAGCTAATGAATCTCAATACTCTAAATCAATTATTTCCTAAAAAAAAAATAGAAAAAGTGAGTTAAAATTAAACTCTCATTAGCCCCTCCTAATTAAACATACATGAAGTTAGATTCTTAATTCTAAAGACTCATTTGACATAAGATCAGTTTGTTATGCCTATTGCAAAATCTCCATCATTCAAGGCCTAGTATTAGTTTTTTTTTTTATTGGCTCGAAGAAAAATTCAGTAGAATACTATGGTTAATGAGGAAGATTAGCTATTCTTCCTCATTAACTAACAAAAGCAAACCTTTGAATAACTTGTTCTGTGGAGACATGCATGCATTTTTATGTCTTGATCATAAAATATTTTACACTCCCAAAATTTTTTCAAAAATACTTTAAATCCACTAAATAATAACTCATATAATGGTAATGGTAAGAGACAATGAATCTCTTATATTTATTGTAGTATTATCATATTCTAAAAGGAGCCCTAAGCATATGCTGACGAATTTTTTTATAGATACAAATCCTTTGGTTGTCGAAATTGAAGCCTTACTTCCAGCAGCTAAATTAACAAAAATGAATAATAAATCATTGCGGAACAAAACTTTGTTAAAAAAAAAAAATAAGCAATTATTTATTTGAATATAGTATTGATTTAATTAATGTGTTCATTGTAAAAATAATTTTCTAAAAAAAATAAAATATATATTTATTAGGAATATTAATTATTTATATTATTAATTCTAATTGAATATAAAGAAGATATTTAAATAAATTTGTTAGACAATAAAATTAGGAATAAAAAATTATTTTTCAATTTTTTAAATTAATGATAAACATGTTTATTCAACAAAAAAAATTAAAGCCAAAGTGTTTAAAAACATGATCCTACTCATTAGAAAATTACTTTTTTACCCAATTTGAACACTCTTAGAATTATTATTACCTTCAAATGTTATTCATGTTTGAGGGTTATGAATTATGATTATAATCTCTTAAAAGTATCAATTTTTTATTTTAAGTTAATTATAACCTTAGTTTATATTATTTTGTGCTTTAGATATTACTTAACCCTTATTGCAAAAATAACTTTTTAATCTAAAAAAAATTCAAATTTATATATAAAAAACTATATATAAAATAAATTTGAAGTTACGTTGGGAAAAATTTGACATTTTTTATTGAGATTTAATTGGAGCAAATTTAGTGATTTATTATTATATAATTATATTATTTTAATAATTAATTATTTGATAAATGTATTATTTATTAACTTTTTTACTGTTTTAGTTATAGTTATATTATATACTTGTAAAGGTTCATTAAATACAATTAATACTAAAAGTAGATGTCCATTTCAAATTATAACCAAACCAAACAAAGTAACTTAAAATAATACAATATTCGTATTATGAAGAAAACAGAAAGCACTCATAATCAATCAATGATTCATATTATATGCATCAAGAATCCATTTCTTCCTCATTGACTGACTGTGTGTATGCAATATCACTTCTTTACAATCCACAAGACCTCAAAGATACTTGGAAGACCATAGAAGCAGAAAATATTAGCTTGTGACAATGCCTAGAGACAGAGTTATACAAATTATAATCTTGAATAGGAGAAAAGAATTGAAATGAATACGTTAATAGTTTTTCTTTGTGTTATTATTTGCTTCTCCTTCTTTGATTTATTTAAGTGCTGCAAGTCGAGCTGCCAAATTTTCATAATCAGGTAGGTTTGGATGAACACGGCCACCCGACATCTCGGGCTGCAATGAAGTTGGTGGAGCTTTTTTCTTACTGTAATGCATCAGAAGCCCATCTATCATCTTTTCTTCTTCATCCCTTTTCTCTTCTTTGACTCCATTTGTATCATCATAAGCGACATGAGTACGTGATGGTTTAGCAAATCTGCTCCTGACTGATCTTGGTTTCGGCTTAGCTTCAACAACTTGTTCAGTTTTATCCTTCTCTTTTCCCTGCATTTCTTTTCCATTTGGGTCCGTTTTAACATAGGATGGACTTCTATCCTTCTCCTTTCCATGTTCTTCCTTCTCATTTGGGTCTGTTTTGACGTATGGAGGAGTTTCATCCTTATCCTTCTCTTCTTTATTTGGGTTTGTTTTAACATACGGAGGAGGGATGAATCGATAGTAAAAAGGCTTGTTTGCATCCTCGGAAACACTTCCTACTGAACTTGAACTTGTCTCAAGTGAATCTCTTGTGTCAAAAGCAATTGCCTCGTCTTCCCTACAGATTTCCAGCTTGTTTTTGTTATACAATGAGACATCACTCCCATTTCTTTTTGGCATCGTATAGTCCTTTTCGTCTTGACTTTCTCGATCTCGAAAAGCATCACTCATGCTTTTCTTAACTCTGTATCCACCATCATCATTGCCATTCCTCAAACGGGTATGCTTAGATTCATTCTGCATAAAATAAGATGTCTTAGACATGGGCAATAAGAGACTATTCAAAGTTGTAAGAACACAAGCTTACTTGTGCAGTTATTGCAGGTGGCTTGAACAATTTCTGTTCTAAAGCCTTGGAATCCCAGTCAATGCCAAATTCTTGAGCAATGTCATGCATCAATTCAAACTTCATATCCTTTGAGGGAGGATCTGGTTTGAATTTATCTCGCAACTATAAACAAAGTAACCATACAGATCAGTGCTTAAAAACATAGGCTTTAAGGACAAACCACATCTGAATTTTAAGGAGACATGTTATAAAAATATGAATTTTTGTTACCTCTTCATTTACAAATGATTCAGACAAGTTGCCATATTTCTCGTTGAATAGAGCTCTGAGGTCACGCAATTCTGGAACTTCTGAAAGTCTGGCAGCAGCAAATATCAAACATGATATAGCTTCCCTGCACTCTTCAGGACATTCCCTGCAAGAAAAGAGAGTTAAACTAGGATGGAAAAGGAAAAGAAGAGCATAAATTTAAAACTAAGGCCTTAAGTTGGTATTAATAAACATTATGAAAACATAACACACTACAAAAGAAAGTAATAGATTTCATCATAAGCTGGACAATCATATATGTATACCTTTGTTTCAGCATGAGAGGGAGATGGTTTATGGTGCATTCACAGAACTTCTCAATAATTTGATAGCATGACAATCTCTTCTGCTCAACCAGAAGTCCTTCAGCCTGATTCACCATTCACAACAAAGTAAAAGAGATATGATTTGTGTAAGATACATAATATGATTTGTCTAAGATACATTGACAACAAAGTGAAAGATTCAGGTCATGAAACAGTAAAAATTCGATATGAACAGAAGTAAAATTTCAATTAGCAATAGTTTGGAATTTCATATAACATGTCTCATTTCAGATGAACTCTCTATATCTACCAAATGTCAGGCATATTGAAAAAGAAAGGAAAAAACCCAAAAAAGAGCAAAGAAAAAACAAAGAATGGTCTTCCCAAATTCCAACCCATAAGATATTATGAAAATCATCGAAGTAAAAAATTACCCTTCCATAAGCATTGTAATCAAGATTGTTTTTAATGAGATCAGCAATATCATTCTTCAAATACTTGCAAACAGAACTCTTCTTCTTCTTGACCATCTCAACGCGCGTCTTCGTAAGCCTCACCAACGATTTGCTAAATGGAAACAAAAACCCACAGAAACAGAAATAAATACATACACATTTAAAGGGATACATAAAAACCCACAAATGAATAAAGAAGACAAAAGGAAAAATGAACCATTTTCCGTGGAATTTTGGTTTGATTAATGCATCAAACATTTTGCCTCTTTTGAAAGAGGCACAGAAGTAGAAATATCTTTATGGGTTATATTGATTTGATGATTGGCAAAAAAATAACTGTAAGCTTTGTTAATGGTGGATTGAAGTAACATCAAGAATCTCCATATTTAGACGCAGAAGAAGAAAAGAATAGGTAGAAGAAGAAACGCAAATAGAGAAGAAAGAAACCCAAAAGCAAAATGATTAATGGGTTTGCAATATTTGGCAAAGAGAATCACTTTTACAGGACTTCGGAGAGAGAAAATATTGAGAGAGAGAGAGAGAGAGAGAGAGAGAGAGATCGGTGAATCAGGAATCTACAAAATGGCTTTTCTTTTTCTTTAAATAAAAAAAGCAGCTCAAAAAAGCAAAGAATGGAAGCTGGCTATTGCCACGTACGACAGCTAAAACGAATTTGCGCGCGTTTTCAACCTCTCATGTCATAACTGTAACTGAAATTCTCATAATACCCCTAGTCCCTGTAAAGGTTAAACCCGAAGTAGGGGTAATATGGGAATTTGAGTAGATAAGTATTTAATATAGTTATAAGACTCGAGTCCCGTTGATTTAGGATTAAGTAGATCTTGTTAAGTTAAACTTGTCTTTCCATTTCCCTTTTAACTATTTTGATAAATTATTAATTATAATTAAGATCCACATTTACCTCTTCAGTTGCTGTTACCAAATTTAATCATATGCGTTTACTTGCTAATCTTGATTATTGAATAGATATTAATTATTACTTAGTCTTTTTTAATTACAAGACTAAAATTAATTAAATTAAATTAAATTTGAATATTATTTCCTTGTGGTCATTCGCAGTACAATATTTTATATAGTAAATGGTCTAATTTACTGGGGAATATATATGAAATATATTATATATAATTAAAGGCTAAAAAAATATTTATATAATATTCTAATTTAAAAGATGATTGGTAATATTTATGACGATAAATGAAAGCTATTTGGGGATTTAGAAAAACATGGGCAACAAATTAGAGTTTTGATCAATTTCCATTTTTAATTATATAAATGGTAAAGATGAGTCAGCTTTCAGGATTATTATTATTATTATTATTATTATTATTTTGGATTGAGAATAGGAAAGATGTGATTTTTTTCCTTTTTTTGAAGAAAATAATATATGATTTTCTTTATAACCTTTTATATGTAATATTAAAAGAAGTGAATCTTTTTTTTTCTTTTTTTTATAAACTGTATTTTTTAATACTTGTATTGTATGTTTGAGTTATATCAAAATATTTTTAGTAATATAATAATATTTAATTATGAACAAAAATAAAATCTTACAGTTTATATTTTTTAATTTACATAATTATCACTTATTTATATAGAAGGACATAAATTAAAATTTATTTTTTTAATAATTTAATATTTCCATTTATTTGTATAAAAATAAGTGTTCAAATTATAGACATTCTACATGATAATAGTCAATTATAATAAATATATAGTGATTAAAATAATTACTATAATTAATATATATTTTTATTAGATAACTTATATCAATAACTTTATTTGAGTTGATAACTACTAATATTATGTTGTATTGATAGCATTCAATCAAGATAAACTCAATTTTATACCATTAATGATTATCTGAATGTATATATATACGAGAGAGAATAATATTTGTTAAAATTATTTAAATTTATTCTTAACTTAGAGTATTAATTAACATATACGAGAGAGAATAACTTAGTTATTTCTCAAAATATTTATTTTTAACTCTTCATTTAATCTTCTCTTCATAAGAAGCTTCTACTTTTTAATTTTTAACCAATCAAATAATTTAATATACTACAAAAGTTTCTAAATTTAGTTTAGAATAGTTAGTTAGCAATTAATTTATAGTTATATATTATTACCATGGCTACTTGCAATTGATTTATGATTTTGGTTTGCCTGCATGTTTTAGTCGATCTTCTTGAATGTAATTTTTCCTATATCTATTAGTGAGATTATTAGGTTATATAGAATATTTCAAATACCTATTAATTATATATAACTACATCAATAAATTAGTTTAAAATTTTAAATACAGCTACCTAAACAAATTATACTAATAAATATTTTTATCTAAAGAATCTGGAATTTCATAATAAAATAACAATTCATTTTTTTAGAAAAAGAAAAAGTTACATGCATTATAATACCTATTTCTAAACATATATAGCCAATATTTTATTTTTTATTTTTAAAGTAGTTATTATGGAATTGATAATTATGATTTGATTTTCTCCTGAATAAAGGTGATGCATACAATTTTAATTAACGGTTAATCAAATATTCTAATTCTAATTCTAATCAATTACTTAATTTATGAGACTTTTTGTTAATCACTTAATTTATGATATTCATTGTCAATTAACTAATTTTTAAAATTTATTATTAATCAAATTATTTACAGTAATTATGAAAATATACAATTGACTAATTACTAAATTAATTCCTATAATATGCATATCAAGTTGCAGCTCCTGTGGAGAGCCCAATCTTGGTCTTTAAAAGTTGAAAGCGAGTGTGGTCAAGATATCTGCTAATTGATCTTCTGAGGACACATGAGTCACACTAAAGCTCCACTTTGGACTTGATCCCAAAGAAAATGACAATCAATAGTGACATATTTCATATGTGGATGGAAGACATGATTGGAATAAAGATAACTTGCACCAACATTATCACAATTGATAACTGGAGCAGTATAAATGCAAATGTCAAGCTCAATTAGAAGAGAACAAATCTAACGTAACTCAGCAGCTTTAGTAGCAACGTAATGATATTCAGCTTCAGTAGACAATCTTGTAATCATGTGTTGTTCTTAGAGTACCATGATATTGGATTGCGACTGAGGTAAACAATATAAACATTATTGGAGGTGTAATCGTCCTTATTACCAACCTAGTCAGCATTTTAGAAGGCATGAAAAAATAAATATGTATGACAGTGCAAGGCAAGACCATTATTAACTATATCTTAAAGATAGCAAAACCAACAGTTGACAAGATTTCAATGATTAGTAGTAGATTGATGCATGAATTTAGACAATATGTAATATCAAGGCGAGTGAGACACAAGTATTAGAGACTTCCAACAATTGCTTTAATACCATATGGAATTAAAAATAATGCCTTAATTTTCATTGAATAAAAGTTAGGTATATATACACATACGTTCTTAATTAAAGGTCAATCAAACATACTAATTCTAATCAATCACCTAATTTATGAGATTTACTACCAATTATGTAATTTGCGAAATTTGCTATTAATCACCTAATTTGTGAGATTTGTTGTCAATCAAACTATTCACAATAATTACAAAAATACACAATTAAATAATTAGTAAATTAATTCCTCTATTAGTTATCAATCTTTATCTTTCTAATTCTTAAATATTTTTAAATTTATGAGTTGTTCCACGTAGTTCATATTTTCCATGCACAATTTAATGCTACAGCTCGCCCTACATATTTTGATTGTCTTATCTATTCCCTAGCTACTTGTACCTCAAATCAATCTACTTCCCCAACTCTATTAGTTAGTAAGACAAATTATATCACTTTTTCACCTTCTTCCCAACTCGTAAAACCTCATACTCTTCTTACTTTGACTCCCTACCTCAACTAAGCTACCCCTAGCTTATCATTATCCTTGACCTCTCTCTACCAGACTCCCTCTCCACTCTAGTAACCATTGCATTGTCACCATATCTTTTTACTATGATTAGTCTCTCTTGTGCTACTTCACCCCTCTAAACCTTACTTCTTCTTAGGGCAAACCTAGTGAAAAGACCTCTTCATCATTCTTCTAAAGCTCCAAAAGCTTACCTATTTCTACCATTCATGACCTCTCATACAAACAAGCCTAACTAAACACCTAACAAATTAGTCTCCCCTCTTTTTAACCCATTTACTTTTTTCCATCCCCTATTATGACCCTTAACTCTTCCACTCCTGCTAGACGCTCCACTCGTACCAAACCTAATGCTTGACATATCTTTTCTACTTCAAACCCTTTACTTGTTGTCCATGTACCTCTATTACTCAACTAACTAGCTCAATTGCTACCGATAAGGCCTCAGCAAAGAACTAATCACTAGTCTCCAAATGAAATTTCTTGCAGCCAACTGATGAGGATTAGGCCAAACTTAAGTTGTAATATCTAGGATTTGGAAATAATTTAATTTCATCGTTTAATAAGTGTAAATTATTTATGTGCATTTAAAATTAAAAAATAAATAGATTAGTTAAATTAAATATTAAAATCAACAAAAAAATGTGAAAAATAATTAAAATAATCAATTTAGGACATTTTTTGAATAAAATCTTGAAGTTAGGTCTATTTTATAATTAAAATGGACCCATCTGAAAGGATTTTGGGTGACCAAGGTTCACTCTGCAATTTTTGGGGAAAGCAAGCCATGTAGTATGGCTGACTTAGCAACACGGCCAATCAAACCACACTGCGTAATAGCCACATCAGCGGATGCTCCACATGTGGCCACCACACTGGCAGTTCGTGTGTTATCAAGTGGACAGTCTTGATTTCATCAGGGGTTAATCCAATGGTTCGCAAGAAGAATGGCTCAAATATATTGGGAAGGCAATTTGATGGTCAAGAGCACTCGCGGAGGGAAATGTCAAGATCTACCCTTAATGACCCCCTAATAAGACGACTTCCATCACACCCCACAAGCTCGATCAAACACTTGGGATTAATCAAGGAGGGGTATTTAAGCCTCATTCTTGTCAACCCCAAAAACCCTAACTGACACAAAAAAGGACACAGGAGGAGAGAAGCAGACAGTAGAGTAAGGCGGTGTCATTGTGTCAGAGACGCCAAACTAATCGCTAGTAAGAATTTTCTCCATTTTTCTTTGTCATTCTCCTTTTCATCATTCTTCGTTAGTAAGGATTTTGGGTGACCAGGGGTCACCCTGCAACTTTTGGGGAAAGCAAGCCACGCGAGATGGCTGACTCAGTGACACGGCCAATAAGACCGCACCGTGTAATAGCTGCATCAATAGATGTTCCACGCATGACCATCACGCTGGTGATCTGCATGTTATAAAGTGCACGACCTTGATTTCATCACGGATTAATCCAATGAACTGTGTGATGGATTGCACAAATATGTTAAAAACATGATCTGACGGTCAGAAGCACTCACGAAGGGAAATGTCAAGATTACCCTTAATGAACCCCTGATCGGACGGCTTCCACGCATCCCACAAGCTCGATGGATGATTGGGATTAATTGGGAAGGGGTATTTAAGCCTCACTCTTGTCGGCCTCAAAAACCCTAACCGACAGAGGGTGAGTGGAGAAGAAAGAAGGGGATGCTAGAGGAGAGCAGCAGACAGTGGAGCAAGGAAGGACTGCCATATCAGAGACGCCAAACCAACCGTCGATAAGCATTTTTCTACATTTTTCTTTACCATTTTCTTTTTCACCATTGTTTTAATGATAAACCTTTAAAAATTGGCCAAAAACCCCCAACCCGAGATGAGGAGGTGTGAATCGTGACAACGGTTGCTTGGGACAATGTGATCAACTTCTGACTCTAGTAAGGATACTCAAACTTCCTCCGTAATCGTTTGATCGAAGGTTGACCATTAAATCACTTAGATTGATTTACAGTTTTAAATTTAATTAAGCGTAGGGTGCCAATGGTGATGTTTGAATTGATTACGTATATTCTCAGTGTATATATGATTATGCATGCTCTTTTTTAGCTGTTTATACTCTGTATGTTGTTGAAATTGAAGAACAGTTGCGTGTTGATGCACAAGGAAACTTGTTCATGTTTGTGTTTGAGTAAAAGTGTGGGTGAGTTAGTATGTACATATATATCATTGTGTGTGTACCTGCTTGTGTGTGTGTATGCATGAATCTTGCTGTGAGAGTATGCATCAGTATGTGTGTATATGTGAAGAGTGTGTGTTATATTATAAATATATATATATATATTTAAACTATAATAGATAAAGAAGTGATTGATTGGTTGTTCATTCACACATGAGAATGTTTGCTGGGTATAATTGTAAGTGTGCAGGATGTTATGCACATGTATATGTATATGTATAAGTGTAAACATAACAATTTGAGTATGAGAAAAATATTATGTGTACATTCTAGGCATGAACTATATGAAAAGTTTGCATACAAAATAGAATATTCTAAATAAATGAATAACACAATACAAATGTATTCGAGCCGGTAGGAAAAGGTGAGGATAATGTATCGATGATTATGTGCGGTGAACCCTATTGTGGATATAATGAATAGTTATGGTGCTCACCTAGGTTGAGGGGTGAGGACGACCGATGTTTATGGTACCTATATAGGTTGAGGTATATGGAGGGTCAATATTTATGGCACTCACCTAGGTTGAGGGGTGAGGACAACTAACATTTATGGCACTCACCTAAATTGAAGGGTGAGAATGATCGATGTTTACGACGTCCATATAGATTGAGGTATGGGGACGGTCGATATTTAAAATATTTACCTAAGTTGAGGGGTGAGGACGACTGATATTTATGGCGTTCACCTAGGTTGTGGGGTCAAGACAACTTATGTTTATAGCGTTTATATAGGTTGATGCATGAGAACGACCAATGGTTTGTTATGAAAATACTTCGAGTATTCACATATACCGAGAATCCCTATGGACCACTAATGATACTGGTAAGAAGAGTATTGCACGATGAAATATAAAGGTAAACGACTTTAACTCTTAAGAGAAAAAAAGGTGATTGATTGATAAGTGTGTTGTATTTGGATATGAAGTCATTATGATTCGATAGTATTTATTATTGAGAATGCAAAGATATTGGTAAAAAGAGTATTGCACGATGAAATATGAACCTAAACGACTTTAACTCTAAGCGAAAAAAGGTGATTGATTGATAAGTGTGTTGTATTTGGATATGAATTCATTATGATTCGATAACATTTATTATTGAAAATGCAAAGATACCGATAAGAAGAGTATTGCACGATGAAATATAAAGGTAAACGACTTTAACTCTTAAATAATACTTGGATATGAATTCATTATGATTCGATAGTATTTATTATTGAGAATGCAAATTGTTCTAAATACGAATTTGATGCAATTTAATGGTATTCATGAATGAAACGAAGTGGTTGAACACGAATCTGATTTACTTTGATGGTATTTGTGATTGAGAATAAAATTGGGATGAAAATATATGGTGGGAACTGTAAGTTAGGGGTAGGGATTTAAGGGAAATAGGGGCATAAAGTGCAAGTCTAGAACTTGATTTATTAAAATAAGTAATCTATCGGTTGTTTTATTATTTTCTACAACTCTTTAGACAAACTATTATGTTGTTTTGTTTTTGTACCCTTACTAAGATAGGGTAATTCATCTAATTCATTATTAAATCTTTTTCAGATCAGGATGTTCAGAACCCTGATCTCGAATAGTAAGAGATTTACTAGAATACTGTTTCATTTTATTTTACTTTATTTCAAAATAATACTTAAAATTATTCATTTCTTTTACAATAAATATTTATTTTAGAATTCAAATACGTGTAATGAATATTGGATATTTTAAAATAAGTATGCAGGGGATATAATTTTTATACTTTTATAATTTTGCTGCGTAAGATATTTTCATAAATTATTAGTCGTTATATATTGAGATATGATTAAGACTCTGAATGAGAATTCGGGTGTTACATGAACAATTCGAATTTTAAAAATATATGCAAACAACTCACATCCCACTATAATATGTATATCTGAAATTAAACTTACAAATAATCAAACTTAATTTGTGTACAACAAGCTTCATTTCCTGGAGTATTCTTGTTCACTTGTTAATAGAATAGAAGACGAGGAGGCCTCTATAATGCATGAGACCACTCACTCAACTATCAAATAATCAATTATACCCACTTCCTCAATCTCTATTACAAATACAACTGCCTAACACCACGAGTATGTGTTTTTAAAGATAAAAAATATTTAATAATGTCAAATCATTAAAAAATTACTGAATTATTAATTTAAAGTTTGTGTTTGGACGGTCGAGGAAAACAATTGCAAATGTTGGTGATTCATAAATCATGGCTCCTCAATTATTATTATTGATTGAATCGGTCTTGCCGTCTTGGACTGCATGCTGAAATAATAACCTTGTGTATGGATGAGACATAATTTTTATAATGCTTTGTGAAATTTTCAAAATGCTATTTGACTCACTACTCTCTACCTAGTGAACATATAATTTAAATTACATATATGTTATAATTTAAATTTACATTTTTATAAAAGTAATAAAAAATTATTTATAATTCAGTTAAAAATGAATAACTTTTATGAAAAAAATTTATATTGTATTGGAGAAGTTATCTAAAATTAAATTAATTATATCTATGGTCTACCAACTAATGATGGAGCTTCAACGCTAATGTTATAATTAACTGTGGAAAAAATTTAACCTATCTCTTCCAAGATGAATAATTATATAATTAAGTTCTAAGTTTGAACTTAATTATAATTGTGTCTATTGATTTGGAAAATTAAAATTAAAACAAAATTTATATATTTTAATTTAATTTATTAGACTAAATCGTTGTTATAAGACAAATCAATCGTTATGATTGAAAAAGTTAGAAGTGATAAAAAAAAAAAAAAAAAAAAACTCTCAAATAGAATATCTTGTTTTAAAGAAAAAAAATTAATTTGTGCTTTAATGATGACTTTAAAAACAAATTATTTTTAATTTAATTTAGTTATGATCGAAGAAGTTGAAGTGATAAAAAATTTTTCAGATATCTCTATATTATTCTTATAAGAATTTTTAATATCTAATTTTAAAGAAAAAGATGATTTGTGCTTTAATGATGATTTTAATTTCTTCCTCTCTTCATTTTGATTATCATCATTTGAAGGCCCCCAAGATATATTATGAATCTGATTGTCATGTTCCATCATTCCCTACTTTTCTACAGACCATCCCACCATACTACTCCAACCTCTTCCGTCGCCCGTGATATAATGTATATATTTACTAGTAGGACAAACATGTTTTTAGCTCTAAACATCTTTTCAAGAGTAAGAAAGTAGGACATCTTTTCGCAGCTACGTTAGTAATAATAACATGCAGTCAAGAACCACAGCACTTTTCCAACTAATTTTCTCCACCATTTTTGCAAAATCTGGGGAAGTTTCCAGTAAACACTTCTAACAATCAGATTAGAAATATCAACAGCTTGCGCCTGAAAGTATGCTATGCTACTTCGAAACCGGTGGCTGGGTCAATTGCTGCAGTTGATGAACTACATGAGACATTCTAGGACGCATAGACGGCACATTCTGTGTGCAAGAATACACCAGATCTACCACTGTTTGAATGACACTGCCTTCTGGGATGTCCGATGATATAAGAGGATCTAAGAGTTCTGGGTAGCGATGTGCCTGCACCAAAGGTGTTGCCCACTCAAATATACTCTGCCAACCTACGTTGTTAACTGCCTGTGCAGGTCTGCGCCCAGTTACAATTTCAAGCAACAGCACTCCAAAGCTATATACATCACTCTTTGTTGTCAGCTCGTTTCTATATACAAACTCAGGAGCAAGGTATCCATATGTACCACCTGCCATCACTGTCCTCTCTTGCATCACTTCCCATTGCACAAACTTAGAAAGACCAACTCCCATGAGATGAGCTCCAAACTCTTCATCAAGCAGCACGTTACTGGCACGAATATCCCGATGAACAACATGTGGCTTCACCTTGTCATGCAAGAACCTGTTTAAATATTAAGTGGACAGGTCTCAAACAGGAGTTGTAGAGATCTTTAATGAAAACTAATACCAATAATAAAGATAACAAACAAAAACGACAATATGCAGTTAGAATTTAATAAAGACACTATCAAAGATTATGAACATACGCAATTCCTTGAGCCAGACTTGTAGCAATCTTCATTCGCATGGCCCAATCCAAGCTCCTACCACCTCTTGGAATGTGGTGTAACCATCTGTCTAAGGGGCCATTCACTATAAATTCATAAACAATATAGCGATCACCATGATCATAGCAGCATCCTTTTATGGCCACTAAATTTGGATGATGAAGCCTTGCAACTCTTCCTATTTCAGAATAGAATTCTTTCTTCCTTTGAAAGCTAGACCTCTTCAACCTCTTAACAGCCACCTTTGATCCATCAGATAGCAGGCCACTATATGTACCACCTGTTTTGGCATCTCCAAGAAGACGATTTCCCTCACTAAAGTTTTTTGTAATTGACCTGAGTTCCTCACTGGTGAAAATCTTCCACGAAGGAGGAACTAGAGCAGAAGATGCTGGATTAGATAGCTTGCGGGATCTTCTACGCCTTTTACTCCGCCTGTATGCAAGAAGCCAAATGACAACAGCAAATGTGGTACAAAGGATCAACCCACTAACAACTGCAAGGATAATAAGATATTCCCTATGGCAGCCCATGTGGTAACATTTGTTTTCTGCAAGTATTGAGGAAAAGGAGAAAACACCATCAAAACTTTTTTCTAAGAAGGATGTAACAATGGCATCAAACCAGTAAAAGAAATTAGTCATTATATTTTTCCACTAGGGATCAATATGGGTGTGAGAATCTGTATCATGAGACTGACAAAAACAGAAGACAGAACCCAGTGACTGTTTGAGGACTTACCAATTCCAATCATGCAAATAAAAGGATGAGAGACATTGCATCTTTCGCCGATGAGGAATTTAGAACTGTTTGTCAGCAATGTGCACATATCAACATGACAAGGCATATTGGCACAACTGGAGTTAGAAGGTTCTTCATGAAAGATTGGCTGGATTGACTGGTTCCAGTGTGAAGCATTATCAGACCATTTCCACCGAAAACCCATCGTGCTGTTACCTCTTCCTCCAATCCAACAACCATTTACATTTTGGCCACCACAGGTCTTCTGGAAAGAGTTTAATTCTTCCTCTGATGTCAAAGCTGCTAGGTGGGCGCCATAGTGTTTACATTGGGCTTCTGCCTCATCCCATGACTGGAAATTCTGAAAATATCGGAAGCACTTGCTCCTCTTTGGACTGGTAGACCAGCCAGAAGGACATGGTGCTGTACACCAACAAAATGGATTAGTTTAATGTAAAAGGTCCACAGAATTTGGACATACCATAGGTTCATAAGCATAAAAAACTGGATTTTTCTGATAATCAGAACACCTACGTGAAATTTCTAGGGCTATTGAAAAGTGGGTCAGATGACAATTATATTTCTTGGAACTCAACCAAGACTTCTGAAGAACACGAGGACATAATTTATCAAAAATAAAAATTTTCTTCATGCATTTATTTTCTTGTATAAACTCATCATCACACTATCATAACTCTGTTCATATTTGCGAAGTAAATATAATTTATTTTGTTCAGCATTATAAGCTACTTATTTGGAGGAAAGCTGAAGTGACCATAAAATTCAAGAAATGATTTGTGAATACACCACTAACAATGAATAGGATACCATGCTGACTTATACTCATCATATAAATACCGCCTCTCACTAAGCATATGGATGTGTTGGTATACCAAATGAATCAAGTTTATAGGGCCAACAGTGATGAAATTACCAAGTACAACAATGGTCGGCATTCATAACAGGTGGATGGCTTTAATCTCCCATAACAATGGTCAGAATTAATGGCAACAGGAGATGACCTTAATCTAATAACATGTCAAACATCCATCCACTAGTTATCATTGTCAAGATTTATGGATTTAAGACAAAATTATCAAAGGAAAAATAGTATCTCATCACCTATGAAATCTCAAAACTACCTTTCAAAAGAAATTGAAAACTGACCTCTTGTACCATAAGAAAAAGAAACAAAAAACAGCTCATTTTCAGACTTATAGCATCTGACAATAAACTTACCCAACCATAGTCTCATTAAAGTTGGGTCTCGGGAGAGAACATAAATTTCTGTCTGTATTATTCTGAATCTAATTATTAAGTAGAAGGCAAGGAATTAGTGTTATGATTTGTTATTATGATTGTTAACTTGTTTCAGTAGTCAATTAGTTGAAATTTGTCAGCATTCCTATATTTTAGCCTATATTAGTGGGCGAACAGAGCATAAACGGAAGGTTGCACTATCATGATAACCGATCAATGAATATAATATATTGAAAATTCCTAAATTCCTCTCTGGATGTTACTTTCCTTCCCCCAATTCTTCACCTTCCTCATCTATAATTTCTGAGTCCTAAGCTCATAAATACAATTGCAATGGTGTTGGAGTCACTCAATTCCCTTCCTAATTTAGCATGCTTTCTCTCCCTTCTCTTCTCTAAGTCTATCTTTTTGACCCTTTCCTCAGATCTTACACTCCTTTCTAAAATGTACTTTTCTATTCAACCAACTAAACATTCTCCCTCTCCCTTCTCTTATCTAATTCTATCTTTTTGACCCTTTCCTCAGTTCTCAGACTCCTCCCTAAAATTTACTCTTCTATTGAACTAACCAGTAAAGCAACTATCAAAACTTCCAAAACCTTGAGAGAAACTTGCAACTCTCAGAGATTCCATAATGAGATTTGTGCCACCTAGTTACAAGTTTATTAACAGATCCAGAGAGTAATGGAGATCTTTGAATCAGCATTTTCACCCTTTATATACTAGGTTGCAACTTAGCTATAACATTTGTCAAAGGTGAGTAGTTCAACCAGCTATGGTGGGAATTTTAATAGCTAAAGGTGCAGAGCATGGCACAACTAGGGAACTCAAGAAGCCATCGACAAAACAAGTACTTTCCAGGACTCCAATGTAAAACCAGATCATGATGCTAGAAACTTCAGAAGCGAAAGAAGACGGTAATTACAGTGAAGGTTCTAAAGAAGATGAAGCAGCCACAGAAATGGAGGCAGATGGAAACGTAGGTGAAATGTCCTTGCATGCAATGGAGGGCCAAAACAAGGTTGTCCTGTGAAGGTATGGGGATTAGTGAACTCCAAACTCATTCTGGTTGACAGTGGTAGCACACACTTGCAAAAAGGCTATGATGCTAGGTTAATTGAAACTTCACCCTTGAGAGTCTTAGTAGCGAAAGGTCAAAGGATTTGAGTGGGACAAGACCTCATGACTGAACTGGGTAATGCAGAAAATATGGTTAACATTAAACTTTAAGATAGTCCTTCCAGAAGACCAAGATTGAAGGGTAGACTCCTAGATGTTGGATACTTTGGTGATATAGCCTAGCTATATCCCATTTACTTAACCAATATTGCTGGTTAAGAAGAAAGATGGCAATTAGAGGTTTTGTGTAGACTACAAGCAATCAAATGCCATTACAACCAACAAAATTTCTCATACCTGTTATTGATGACTTGCTGGATGAACTACATGGAGCATCAATATATTCAAAGGCAGATTTAAGGCCAGGCTACAATTGGATTCGGCTTAAGCCCAAAAACGTATACAAGACAACGTTTCGAACCCACCACAGACACTTCGATTTCAAAGTAATGCCCTTCAACCTCACCAACAGCCCGTTCAAATTTCAAGCACTAATGAACCGTATCTTTCAACTGTAAATGAGAAAATTCGTAGTGGTCCCTGTTGATAGTATATTAGCATACAACTTTGATTGGGATACCCACTTAGGACATTTGGAAGTTGTGTTCAAAGTCCTACAACAACATCAACTCACAGCCAGAGAATCCAAATGATCGCTTGGGCAAGACTACATGGAGTACTTAGGCCATCTAATCACAGCAGAAGGGTTACAAAATTGATCCTTCAAAGATAGAGACAATGATCACCTGGTCATGGCTCTCAACCTCAGAGGCACTAAGAGGATTTCGACAACTCACCAGTTAATATAGAAAGTTAATTAACATACATCTTGAATAAGAACTCATTTGACTAGAACTCAAAAGGAGAATAGTACTTGAAGAACTTAAGAAGGTTATGACTAAGGTCCCAATGCTAACTCTCCTTGAACTTTCTAAGCCTTTAGAACTAGAGGTGGATGCATGTGGTGAGGAAATCAAAGTAATCTTGATGCAACAGGACGGACCAATTGCTCCTCAGCAAATCCTTAAGCTTGAAGCACCAACCTCTAATCTACGAGTTACTGCCAACCCTCATGACAATGACCAAATGGAGGCACTATTTGGAGATAGCTGTCTCCATAATTAAAATGGAGCAGCAGAATATCAAGCATCTATTGGAATGAAGGATCCATGTCATCGATTAAAAAAGGGAATACTGAAGATTTTGGGATTGAATTACACAATCCAGTATATGAAATTGAAGGAAAATGGAATAGCATTCATTATCCGGAAGGGAGCTAGACAAGGAGAACTAGTAGGGATCATGGCCTCTGTGGTACCTTTAAGGATGGAATATGCACAACAATCATACAGAGGGATGATGAGGTTAGTGAACTTATCATCGAATTACCGGCCAGGCCCCCTTGTTAAAACAACAAAGGTTTGCTGAGATACAAAAGAAGATGGTAATAGGAAAGGAAGGAAAATCGAAGGAAACCTTACTTCGACATTGTCATGATTTACCCTTAATAGGGCATTTGTAATTTAAGGAAACCTACAGTAAATTAAAGCAACTCTAATAGCCAAGAATGAGGAAGCAGATCAATGGATAAGGGAGTGTGACATATGTTAGAGATGCAAAAGAAGCATCTTTGGTACCCAGGATTGTTACAACCCTTGACCATCCACAAGCAAGCTTGGACATGCATCACTGTGGACATCCTAGAAAGACTGCAGAAATCTAAAGGAAGAGACACTATCATAATGATTTTTTTTTTTTGAAATAAAAGTGTGAAGTTCTATTGATGTTAAAGTGCCAAGGGGACACTATCATAATGATAGTGGACATATATGCAAGTATGGGCACTTCACTAGCTCTAGCACATCCTTTCATAGCACAAAAAGTGGGTCCAGCTTTTCTTAGATAACATTTACAAGTTGCATGGGATGCCTCGATAACAGTATTTTTTTGCATGAGATAATGAGGTTAATGAGGACTGAGTTGCACCACAGCAGAACTTACTACACTTAGCTGAATGGACAAACTGAAAGGGTCAATCAATGCTTTGAAAGTTATCTATGATGCATGACTTTTAGGAAACCTAGGTCTGGGTCATGGTGGCTCAACCTTGCTGAGAAGTGGTATAATAGCAACAACCACTCTAACTTGAAGATATCTCCTTTTGAGGCCCTTTTATGGATACCCTCCACTCTTGTTGATGGAGCAAAAAGGACTTGACATCACCCTCGCACACCATAGAACATTGGATGAAGGAAAGAGAGGTGATGAATAGACTGTTAAGAGAGAAATTGCTAGAAGCTCATAACAGGGTGAAGTGGTTTGCTGATGCCAAAAGAATGGAAAGATCATTCTGGAAAGGAGATTTGATTTTGTTAAAGCTCTAACCCTATAGGCAGTCTAAAATGCTGTTAGAAGATGGTTAAAACTGGCTCCAGAATTGCAATCTTTCCAGGTTGAGAAGAAATTTAGGACAGTCGCCAACAAGCTATTCTTACCACCAGACTACAAAATCCACCCACCTTTCACTTGGAAATTATCCATCAACTCTCAAAGGCATATCACTTGGAACCTAAATATATACTACAGCAAAGAACTTGCGTCATCAAGGAATACCAGCTGAGCAAATACAAGTCAAGTGGCTAAATATGGGTTCAAGAAAAACTACATGGGAGGATTTTCATCCTTGAAGGGGCAGCTTCCATGTGTAAACCTTAGGATAAGGTTTGTCTGAAGGAAGGGGGAGAAGTCAGGAGTAAAATCAGTGCGAGAAGGGAAAATAATTAGTTAGTTAAGTTAGCTGGAAAATTTTTCCTTGTTTTCTGTTTACTTGTTCATACATTAGCCATTAACCAGGGTCCAATAGGGTGCAGGCACAGGCTGGAACCCCAGCTGTCATCATACTTTAAGTTAATCACTGTACTGTACCATTGATTGGCACCAATATAAATACTCTGCTGTCACGATTGAGAGATAACGAGTACAATTTTGGAATCCTACCCTTTTATTTTTTTGAAATAACAAGTGTAATATTATCATTACGTATAGGCACCCAAGGGACGCCCATGTACAACATTTTTTACAAATCTAAGAATCCTATTCTCTCTAACATCTTTTCTCTCTCATTCTTCCTACTACTTATCCTTCTTTGTTCTCTCTTTATTCTTCTCCTGCATTCTCTTCTCTAAAAACCCTAAAATCCAAGTCAGCACCCAGGATGAAACCTAAAAACCTCATTAGTCAGTGGTCTAACAGATTCTAGATTGATGTTTTTATAAGGAGCATTGCTCCTACAAATTAGAAAAGTTAACCATTTCCTAATCAGCAGAAACTGCTAACAAGTTTAAGAAATTTAACCAACCACTAATTATTAGAAATTTCTAAAATCTACTTTCTAAAAAAATACTAAAATTAAGGAAACTTAATAAGTCTCCACTTATAGAAATTTAAAATAACTAAAATTCTATTAATATGAACATCTTAATATATCCGATTTCCCAAATTCTAAGTTATAAGAGACCTAAAACCATATATAGGAGCAGAGGATACTGTCGGCAGGTCTGGAGATTACTGCTTCTCTTTGCTTTTCTCCTGTGGGTCCCACTTTGATACAACTGACGGGTAAATGGGTTAGAGTTTGTGCGCGTAACAGTTGACCACTGGTTATAGCAGTAATATGATTAAGTATATCAAGACTGGGGCACATGTCCAAGCAGTATAGATTTTGAGCACAGATTCATCTAATAAATAAAGAGAATATATTATTTTTGGCTGTTGGAGGCCGGGTAAGCAAACAAAGGTAGTCTGCCTGCAAAAAAGTGGAAGAGATTTGGTAACATGTGTTCTGTCTTTGAAGATCTATAGCGAAATAAATATCACTTAGAAAACCTCCCATGGCTAAAAGCATATGATAATAACATGACGTTTCCGATAAGTGCAAATTTATTTTTATTAAATGAGTAATTATATTTGACAGTATATCTTACAAGATTCTATTGTAAAGTACGAGTCGAGCTTCAACCAACGCCATAGCCAATCAAGGCAGTAACGAAATAATCGGATTGAAGCTAGCTAACCTCCAAGATCAATTATTTTGAAGAAAGTATTTTTTTATTCCCAAAATACAACTGACTAGCTAATTCTTTATGACGTACTATGCTTTTCTTTGATAAATAAGACAACTGCCCTTAATAATTCTAAAAAAAATTCTGAGGACCAATCTGAGATAAATAGTAATTTTTGCTTTCCAAATAAAAGTCTTCCGTATCTTATTGATCAAACTGAATACTCTGTTCATGTCAACAACAATTCAAACCTATTAAGTTTGATGCTCAAGTTTTTAAAGTATAAAACTTATGTTACTTCCCTTTTTCTTCTAAAAGAAAACATGGATGGATACTAGGAGCAGATATTTTAGGAAAGAAGTGGTGGCATCTGTTGTAGCAGTGATGGCAGCATGAAAAGAGTGAGATGACTGGAAAGGCAAAAAGGAAATGAAGAATAAGGAGAGGCATACAGAAGCGTACAACTTAAATGCCATCTGTGCTGAAAAGGAAATTAAGAAATCGAGAAAGAGAGCAAGCTCTATGGGTGAAAGAGAAAGGAGACAGGCAAAAGAGGAAAAAGACAAGTGGCAAGATAACTGCAGCCACTGGCCAGCTGCAGGTGAAACATTACTCGTTACAATTTGTCCCTCTTTTCATTAAGGCCAATTTATCTCTTCTGCCAGTGCTAATGCAGTGCGAATGTTGATGTGGAGACTCAACTCCCAAGGGAGTGTAGATATCAAGTCCGCATAACGGAACATGAGGAGCTGTTGAAAGCTTCTCATTCTCTTATAGAAAACCACTTCTGTTCTGAAATTAAGCCCAGATTAGCGGCAAGAAGTGCAGAGCAGAATCGGCTAAGAGGGACTTTTCATCTAAAAGATAAGTGGCTCCATTTGTTGGGCATTTAGTATTGTGGAAAAACTCATAAATAAAGACGAACTAACTTTTGGGGGTTTCAGTTAAGGAACCTAGTTTCCAGAGTTTCCTCCGGATACTTTTTTTTTTTATATTCAAAAAAGGAAGAAACGCTTTGTTGCTTACTTCACTAGTGTTATAAAATCTTAAAGAATAAAAGGTCCCACTCAGTTCAA
The DNA here is from genome assembly GCF_054855325.1 of Carica papaya. NCBI lineage: Eukaryota > Viridiplantae > Streptophyta > Magnoliopsida > Brassicales > Caricaceae > Carica > Carica papaya. The sequence continues at coordinate 15,788,168 of NC_142313.1, read as the reverse complement.
CAAATACACCCTACTAAGAAGGCTAGCATTTCAGTACATATTCTTTATATCACAATTTTCAAATCAGAATTCCTATCGACACTCCATCTTTCATGTTTCATGTCACGCATCATATTATTAGTTCATGACATTTTATAACCACATAGGAAGTGAAGGGAAAAATTAAATGGGCGCCAATAGCTTAGACCAGGCATTTAAACTTTTAGTATGGTAACTTCATCTTTATATGACATTCCAAGCAAGTTAAATGTTCATACCAATTTTGACAGCATTACATCATGAGATCTTATAAAATAACAAAGGACATCCAAAATTCATAGCTAATTTCATGAATAAATTATTTATTAAATAAATTTAGCAACAAGAAATAATAGTACAAACATGATATTTCCCACAAGACAAAACTCTTCATCTTGATAGAAGGATAGCATTTTACAATATGATTCATTATCTTCCAGAAGTGAACAAGCAAATAAAAGCAGGAATCTAAACATGCAATGTTGACTATCTCTACTTTGACTAACAGGAAATATTAACATGTATTCTCACCTTCGTGAGCTCCCGTGCTGGCAGCACTAGCATTCACACTTGACCGGTTATAGATCTGAAGAAACAATCACAGGTTTCAAAATAAGAAGTTTCACAAAGTAATACACATAAATTCTTCTAAAGCATGCACAAACTTGCAAAACCAAATTCTAAAATAAACTGGTATCTTACAGTCTCTGAAGCTGCGAGCCAGGGAGAAAAAATAGCAAACAAGAGCAGAAAACATTTGAGAGATACCCACTTGGGTTCCATCGCTAACTACTTCACAGGACCTGGAAAATTTGGGGGAAATCCATAACTGATGAGTATATCACGGTATACAAATGCCCAAAAATAAAGCAAAGGCCAATTTAGGCTTAAAATGTCATCGAACCCAAATGACAGAGCAGTCCACTATTTAAGCTTTGGTTTATAAGAGGAGAAAATATGGGGAAAAAAAAAAAAACCAAGCAAATACTTCAAGAAACGATTTGGCAACAATGATTAGTACCAGGAAAAAGTAAAACACGGACAGAAAATAGTATATTTGCATATTATACAATCCAGAGCACGTAAGTTAAACAATGAGAAATGAAATATGAATCCTAGTACCCGATTCAAGGACCCAGATACGTACCCAGAAAATTTTGATTCTGGGTATCAGGAAAGAGAACTCATTACTTTCAGAATTTCATTTCCCATGGTTTCTCAGTCACCAAACAAGGGGGAGAGAATTAATGAGTGCTGCAAAGATTAGACCAGCAGTAAAGGGGGGTAGTTGGCCAAGCTAAGGGTTTCCCCTGTCTTCGCGTACAGAAGTCAAATAACGACAAATTGGCAAACTTATGAAGTCAAAATGAGAAAGAGAGAGATCTTAAGCATCCCCTTTCATGCTTTTTCAAATATTCCATAGAAGAGAAATTAAAATAGTCGTAGATAAACAAATGAAACAAGGAATTTGTCATTTACGGTTTGTGTCATCATGATAAGCTAAATAAGTAATACACTTCTATGTTATTTTCACTTTTCTGTTTAATTTTTCATATTTTCTTTTTCTAAACTGATATTTCTACTTTTAAAATTTTCTGAAAAAAAAAATTTATTAAATCAACACCATGTCACTGACCTTATGATACTGATGTGATAGATGAAAATAAATTTTTATCTAGAATATGATTCAACCCTTTGACTTAACTTGACTCACTTAATCATCTTGGTTTTATTGTTTATGTCATTAACAAGTATATAACAATTGAAGCTATACTTGTCCAAAAAATTATCAATGATACAAGGTCGATGGATCATTATTACTAACAATAATTTTCTATTAAATTAAAATATTATATAGTATATATTAATTTTCTTTAACATGAAAACATTTAAATTCAACTGAGACAACACCTATTAAAAGTTAATGAATTGAGTTGGATGAATAATTGTGATTATGATTTTATGATGATTGATTACGGATTAGATACAGGTAAATGACATAGATTTTGGATTGTTGTATTAATTCAATTAATTATAAAGTTGACAAACAAAGTATTTCTAAATTTGTCATTTGTTTCTTAATCTAAAATAATTTTGGAATAAAAATTGAAAACAGAACAACAAATATATTCTATTTCAGGGTGATCTCCCTGAGATTCTTTACATAGAAAAATTTTAAATATCACCTTAAGAGACTTGATGTAAATGACTAAACATAAATTTTAATAAAAGAATGTAAAAACTTCAAAGTGTAAGTCTAGTTGATGTAAAGAGGAACAATCCAGTTAAAAGAGTTGGAGGGTTCTTGTGATCAATCTACTAAGGTTGAGAAATATCAATGCAAGAATCCCCCAACTCATTTAGAAAAAATTAGATGCACAAGATTATGGCATAGATGACTCTTATAACCTAAGTTATACTTGAAGATTACATTTTATAAAGAATATTCTGAGTATATCATTCTGAGTACGTCACAATAAGAGTGATGTGGGCAAAATAATTATGTAAAAATAAACTTTAGAATGATGTTCAATATTTAGAGAATTGTTATTTATCATATTGGATGCAAAATCATATTCTAATCAATGCACTAATCTAAATTAAAAATTTCATATCTAAAATGCTACATAATATAAACATAGGCACTTATCGTTACAGATTAATTTATCAACTATGTTTTGCATGTATTTTATTTATTGGTAGAATAAAAATTGCATGTATGATAGTGATATTTATCTACAATAAGAGATTTATTAATTGTCATATTTACAAAAAAAAAACATGGGAGGTTAGGAATCACAGTATATTAAGGAAAAAAAACAAAAAAAAAAGACAATAAGATCAAAGATATTACTTAGAACATGGCATACCAGAAGCAACTAGCAATAAGAAAAGCTAAACATTTTATGCTTTGAACAAATATTTTTAAGGTCAAGTCTAAATAATGAATAAAAAAGTGCATAACTACAACAATGTTACAATTAGTAAAGATTAAAATCTAAGATTTGTTCAAACAATAATTTCATATAAATGATTAATAAAAATATCACTCAAGATAAATAAAATTATTGTCAAAGCAACTGAAGATCACATCCATTAACTCAAACCATCGCTTCATAGTGTTGCAAGTTATACGCCTACAACTACTTCACATGATAACTATTATATGTTCTCACTAAATTGCGTAATATTATACACAAGATATTCTCATATCAATAAGAAACCACAATAGAAAATATTTTCTCAAATATGTAAAATCCACTCACTAGAAACTAGAGTCAAATTCCACCTTAAACCCTTTTAAGCCCTTAGCATCAACTTCAACATGATTAACTCAACAGAAATATGGAGAAAGTGTGAGAATATTAAACTATTTAAAAAGCTTTACTAACTAATCAAAACTAGATCTCTTAGACTATAATATATACGTCTATATATACATCTCAACTTCAAGCAAGTTGTTGATGTGGCTTGAATTTTGGGCATATTTATCTATATTCTGGATAGTTTATATTTATTTTAGTAAATATTTTATGTATATCTTAAGGATATTTTGTATTTATTTTGAAGAATATTTCATATATATCTTAGAGACTTTTTATTTGAGAAAAACTCTAATAATATTTCTATATATAGATTTGTTAACCTATTGGTGATGTACTCTTGTATTATTATAGTTGAATACTTTCTTACTAGTCTTCCCTGTGAATGTAGGCATACTGCCGAACTACATTAAATCTTGTGTGTCTTTCCTATTTGTTTTATTTTGTTGTGATTGTGCTTGGTATTTAGGGATTTAATTTTCCAACACAAGTCTTATGCTCTTAGTTCCTAGATTATTAACATTCATGATACAAATAAGTAAAAAAGTAAATAAATAGGTTAAGTAAAGAAACGTGTTAAAAACATGAGATATAATATATATTATAATTCCAATAAACTATTTTCATTGACTCTCTATTTTATCCAAAGTTAAAATAAATAGATGATGATCATAATAGAAACTATAAAAGTTTAGGCAACACTTGTATGTGAGTCTCAATCATTTTGCTCTTTTTTCTTTATTATACTCCATTTACTTTTCTTTTCTCCCCCTCTTTTCCTCTCCTTATTAGCTTAGGTATCCAAAAACCCATGAAATCTTATAAATCCTTCACTTCTTCAACTCTTTTGCTCTCTTTTTCTCTCTATTCTTCTTTTTCTTTTCACTTGCCTCTCTTTTTGTCTTTGCTTTGACTGCTGAAGATACTATTGTTTTGTTCCTTTTTTTCCACTCTCTCCTTTTCTTTTTATAACCCTCTTTTATTTAAAATTAAAAAATCTCGTGCAATTTTAAGTCAACATGGGGGCTCTATTTCATCGTACAAATCATTATAGAGATTCAACTAGTACGAGCAATATACTCAATGAAAAGAAGAACCAATGTACAAATCATTATAGAAATTCAACTAGTACGAGCAACATACTCAGTAAAAAAAGAACCATTATGCAAATCATTATAGAGATTCAACTAGTACGAGAAACATACTCAGTAAACAAAAGAACCATCGTACAAATTATTATAAAGGATTCAACTAATATGAGTAGAATACTCAATAAACAGAAGAACAAGCGTATAAATCATTATAAAGATTCAACTAGTACAAGCAGCATACTAAGTAAATAGAAGAATCATCATATAAATCATTATGGAGATTCAACTAGTATCTTTAACCATATATATTTATAAGTCTTTTCCTGACCTTTGCTGGAAGCCGTTACAATATATATCCATAAAGGGTAGAAGGGATCTTCAGCTACCATTGTGAATCACCAACATACTCCCGGGCTATTCTCATTTCATTTTCCTATCTAAACTATGACCACGGTTGAACTTTGTTATTGTGGCCCTACATGTACCTAACGTGTATCCTCTCTCGTTAGAGGACCACCGAACATCATAGGGAGTGGTTCACTAACAATTTTTTAGAGTAGGGAGAAATAGAAATGCCTCAGAGATAATAGTCGAACGAATTTTTTCATTTTTTCACTTATTTATTTCATGCTCACAATTATTTCATATTCTTTTCATGTGCATACTATATGTCCAATGCAACTATGATATAGGTAAATTGTTTCCCAAATCAAATGTGATATATGTAGGATACGAACCGGGTAAAAAAGAAAATTTAGAATCTCGTAAGATATTTGCTTCTCCTGATCATGCGGGATCATGTCAATCAGATATACTTGAGTCGGGAGAGGGGAATATTAAAGATATAAAGCATGATGATTTAGTGGGCCGAAATAAAGTGGAAGCGTTGGGCCTATACCACGATAGACTCAGGCCTCGATAGCAAAAGAAATCTGTCTGGCCTAAAAAGAGGGTAAAAAATGGCAGTGTCCAATGTTAGCCTCTGAAATTGAGCCTACCGTATCAAATTCAGTGAACAACAACAAATAATTGAAAACAAACACCAAAATGAGAGATCGACGAGATCTAGCCTCCAAGCTCACTAGAGGCGATGAAAATCTTAACTATTAATGAGCTTATACGAAAGTTTAAATCAGATATATTTTTCCTACTAGAAACCCTGATAAACAAACAGAAATCGGGCATAGAGAAAGCACAACTGAGATTTTAATATATCCTTGGGACGAATAGACTGGGAAGAGGCAACGACTTGATAGTGTTCTGATCGATAACCTCTAATGTCACTGCACAATCTTACCCACTAAACCATCTAGATTTAAGGATTAACCTTTCGACTGGAAGGGAATGGATACTGACGGGATACCATGGCCACCCAATTAGACACAAAAGAGAGGAAACATAGCAAATCTCAAGACAATTGGCAACCAACAGGAATGTACCATGAGACGTGATATGCGACTTTAATGATATAGCTTATGTGACAGATAAGGATTGAGGGGCACCTCCATCTACTTTGTTCATGATAGGATTCTATAATACTTTAAACTACTGCAAATTATCCAATATTTTGTTAATGGGATACCAATTTACCTAGTCGCGTGGGAAGGACACCAACATAATAAGCGAAAAGATTGATAGATGCCCAGCAAATGATCCCTAACTTGCCTGCTTCCTACAAGTCTGACTAAAAAATCTTTGCACTCCAGTATCATATTACTCATACATCTTACTCATCTATGATGGTACCAAAGTCAAAAGGGTAATAGCTTGATTATAAATTCAAGAATGCTTGGTTATTAAATCTGAAGGTCGAGGATGTAGTGGCTGATATCTGGAGAGATGAAAGTGATACTAATATTATGATGAAAATAACAAGCTATGGGCTAACATTAAAGGAATTGGGTCACTCGCAAGTAACTTAGTTTTATAAGAGGAAGAATACAATCTACAATCAAATATTGGCATAAAAAAGGTCCAAAGACAGAACTAGCCAACAAATATCTAAAAAACTAAATACGGAGTGCATCCAACTCCTTGAGGAAGAAGACGTTTTTTGGAAACAAAAAGTAAAGAGGTTTTGGCTGCAGCATGGCAATCAAAATTCTAAATCCTTTCATAGATAGACCATTCCAAAAAAAAGGAAAAACTACCTCACAGCCTTGCGGGATGAGAATGAGGAGTTGATTCGGGATTCAGCTACCACACGAGCATATCATTAACTATTTTTTAGAGTTTTTCAAGGTCTCGAATGAGGAATATAAGGAAGTAACCAACCAAGTATCTAACAGAGTCAAAACAGGGGCTAGTGAACAACTAATAACTCCCCTTAGTGGCGAAGATATCAAAGTGATAGCCTTTTAAATGCACCCCGATAGGGCTTAGGGACCTGATGGGATGAATATAACATTCTTTCAAAGATTTTGGGGTATCGTGGGAAGGGAAGTAGTATCTTGTTGTCAAAAGTGGTTCGAATAGAAGGAACTCCCTAAGTTAGTTAATGATACCTTAATAGTTCTGATACTAAAAAAGAAGAACGCAGAAATGGTTAAGGATCTAAAGCCAATCTCTCTATCCAATGTAATATATAAGATATCCTTAAAAATATTGGCTAACTAGATGAGGATGATTTTGCAGGAACTCATCAAGGAAACTTAGTTGGCTTTCGTCCTAGGTCGATTAATGATGGATAATGTTTTGTTGGCATTCGAGATTATACACCGAATAAAAATAACAGGATGAAGGAAGATAGGAGATATGGCAATGAAGATCGACATAAGTAAGGCTTATAATAGAGTAAGATGAGAGTATCTAGAAGTGGTCCTCCTCAAATTTGGATTCAACTGTAAATATAGAGTGAACATAAATAAAGAGGAGATCGATTCGATCACCCCACATAGGAGGCTTCGGTAAGGATATCTCCAGTCTCCATACCTGTTCATTCTGTGCACTGAAGGATTATCCTTCGTCAAAGTGTTCTGAGCCTCGGAGCATTATACGGACGGTCTCCCTTGAGTCATTAATCCTTCAAAAAGGAGGCAACAATCTTGATGACTAGGAAGAAAAATCATTTCTAATTCTAAGAATTTTCTAAAGTCTTCTCTAAGTCTAGACTATAGACCTTAGTGTGAGGGATTTCTCTTAGAATCGGACTCTGATACCATTTTAAACATCCCAAATACCGAGTGAGTAGAAGAGAGCCAACTATAAAGTAGTAATGAGTGCTAAAAATAACTTTTGACATTAAAGTGGAAAATATAAATCCCTTACAGAACAAACTAAGTTTTAAGAACTTATATCAAAAGCCATAATTTATCAAATATTAAATAATTAAATACAAAAGTGGGGTTCTTAGAAACTTTTTCATCAGAGTAGGAAATAACTATTGCACTCGAATTATATCCTAAAGAATTATTAAGGATTTGTGAATGGTTCTAAACAAACTTCAAGAGATAACTCAGGAAGAAAATCCTCAATTTCCACATCATCTGGGTACTATGGATTAGGGGGTGAGTTCTATGTAAACTCAGTAAGGGAAATAATATTTAAACCACACGGGTAAGGCTTAAAAAGTAAACAATTTGAATAATACTTTATATACCTCTTACCTCCGAGAACCATCGTGAGATGAAGATATTTAATCATTCATGAAACTCTTTTGTCTTTATTAAGGAAATCTGGTGAAACAGTTACATAACAAAGTTAAGAGCACCACTATTCAACATCTAAGTAAACATGTTATATCACATTTGACATACTCAAACGTATCAAATATCCAATAGAAATCAAAGAAACAACATACTTAGTAAATATAAGAACCATCATACAAATCATCATAGAGATTCAACTAGTACGAACAATATACTTAGTAAATAAAAGAATCATCGTACAAATCATTATAAAGATTCAACTAATATGAACAGCATACTCAATATATAGATGACTAATTACAGAAATCATTGTAGAGATTCAACTAGTACGAACAACATACTTAGTAAACAGAAGAACCATCATGTAAATAATCATAGGGATTTAACTAGTACGAGCAACATACTTAGTTAACTGAAGAACTATTGTACAAATCATCATAAAGTTTCAACTAGTATGAGCAAAATACTCAATAAACAGAAGAACCATTGTACAAATCATTATAGAGGTTCAACTAGTCTGAGTAGAATACTTGGTAAACAGAAGAACCATCATGCAAATCATCATGGAGATTCAACTAGTACGAGTAGCATACTTAATAAATAGAAAAACTATTGTATAAATCATTATAGAGATTCAACTAGTACAAGCAACATACTAAATAAATGGAAGAACCATCGTACAAATTATTATAGAGATTCAATAAATACGAGTAGCATACTAAGTAAATAGAAGAATCATCATGCAAATCATTATAGAGATTCAACTAGTACAAGTAGCATACTCAGTAAACAAAAAAACCATCATGAAAATCATCATAGAGATTCAACTAATAGGAGTAGTATACTCAGTAAACAAAATAACCATCGTACAAATCACTATAGAGATTTAACTAGTATGAGCAACATACTTAGTAAATAGAATAACTATCATGCAAATCATCATGAAGATTCAATTAGTACGAGCAACATACTTAGTAAATAGAAGAACTATCGTACAAATCATTATTATGATTCAACTAATACGAGAAATATACTCAATAAATAGAAAAACCATCATACAATTCATTATAGAGATTCAACTAGTACGAGTAGCATACTCAGCAGATGGAAGAACCATCGTACAAACCATTAGATAAATTCAGCTAGTATCCTTAACCATATGTATGTTTTATTAAGTATTTTGCTGACCTTCGCACGAAACCATTGCAATATATATCCATTGAGGACAGAAGGGATCCCCGGTTACCACTGTGAATCACCGACCTATTCCTGGGCCATTCTCATTTCATTTCCCTATCTAAAATATAACAACGATCATACTTCGCAACTGTAGCCCTAAATGTACCTAACGTGTATCCTTTCTCATCAAGGTGACCACCGATCATCATAGGGAGCGATTCACCAATACTTCTTCAGAGGAGGGAGAAACAAAAATACCTCAGAGATAATAGTCGAATAGATTTTTCCATTCTTTTCACTTGTTTGTTTCATGCTCATAATAATTTTATATTCTTTTCATATGCATATTACATGTTCAATGTAATCATTTCCAAACCCGATAAGGATTCCATAACTTATCCAGCCCAAAGGCTCATTTTTAGCTCGAAGGCTCATATTTAATACGAAGGCTCTTTTCACGTATCTGACCTAAAGGTCCATTTTACTCGAACTTGACCTTTGGGTTATCCTCTTGAATTTAGGTCCATTAGAATAATCATCTTCATCATTATTAAGGTAAGACGATGGGCCAAACCCGCATTGTGATAGCTTGAAAATACTTTCAAGTTAATTTCTTATATTTGATATATTTAATTTAGCTTTGCATGTGTTTGAAAATATATAATTAGGTTAAGAACATAGTGTAAAGTCAAATAGAAAAAGGATGGATAAGGATGAAGGAGCTAGAATAAGCATGAAGAGGTATGAGAAAAAGTGGTAATATTTTAAATGAAGTGGTATAATAAAAAGTAATAACTATTAGACAAAATGACATAACGAAAAATAACAATTTTTAAATGAAGTGACATGTGAAAAAGTCTTTTAGATAAAACGACATGTGAAATGTGGTAACCCTTTAAATGAAGTGGCATGTTAAAAGGCCTTTTAAGTAAAACGACATATGAAAAGTGGTAACCTTTTAAGTGAAGTGACATTATGAAAGGTGACAACTTTTATATGAAATAGTAAAATGAAATGCTGGCAACTTTTCCCTCGTGGCTCCCTACTCCTATAAATAGGGGATACGAGAAGGGAGGAAGAGACATTCCGAATGAAAGAAAAAAAGTAAGAAGCATAGAGGTGAAGAAAGAAGATGGAGTACAAAGTGTGTGATATTTGAGAGTATTTTGAGGTTTTAGATAAAAACCTTTGGGAAACTCTATTAAATTTATGAGAGCAAAAAAAGAAGAAGAGACGAAGAATAAGGCTCATAATCAAAAGGAAGCTATAAACCATTAGAAAGGTAAACTTTTTCTTAAGTTTTAAAGTTCAATTTCTCTTTGAATTTTGGGATTAGCTTTTAAGTATTGTGTTGGATATTTTTGAGTCAAGAAAGTGATAAAAAATTATCTCGAAACTCTGCCGAATTTTTTAGAGAAAAAATCATAAATAAAGTTGGAACTCTGCCGAAATTAAGATTACGACTGCTAAGGACCTAAGATAAGTGGATATTATGAATTCATAGCCTATGTAGTTTTGAAGTATTTTAGGTATTTTCAGTATAAAAATGTGCACATGTTTAATTTGTCTTCCGTATTTGTTAAGTAAATATTTGTTAAAGTTTTACTTTGTTATAAATGTTATTCACTTTGTGTTTTCGAAATGTAGTTTTGATATGTGTGCATCAGTCATTATGCAAAGAAGTTATCCGAAAGCACCCGCATTATGTTAGGCTTCAATATGGCTGTGCATAACTGTTTCATATTTAGGTGTATTGACGAAGTGATAAGTGTGTATCCATACATAACACTTCCGTATTTGAGGAGTAGTAGTGTCTCAAGGTACTCATGTATGTCGTTCCGTGTTCAAGTACATGGGGAACTAGTGATAAGTATCTATGCTTATGCATAATGTATGGTAACTGATTGATCCTCCATAATAGTGATGAAGTATATAACATGCATATATTTTCTAGTTTTTGCTTTTGTCTTCTGATTCGTATATGTTTTGGAAAGATTATATGATATATATTCTGCTGTATGTAAAAAAACTATATATTGCATGTACTATGTTGTGATTTCATAATTTTGCTTATTGGGATATTTTATCTCACCCCCTCCTATCACCCTCTAGATACAGAAGATACCACTATAAAGTGAGAGGTGATATAAAGAAAATCTCTATAGTTTAGACTCTGCTATTAGGGTTACTGTTTCGTGTTTTTGTTTAGTAATATAAGTAAGAAAATTTAGAGTCTCGTACATATGTTTATGTTTTATATTTAAGGGATGTAATACTTCTGCGGCTCTTTTATTATTAATAAAGTTAAATTATTTTACTTAACTCCAGTGTATATGATTTAAAGAAATATAATCTGGTCATTGCCCTATAAGACGGCGTGTGGTCCATGAAAAGTGGTATCAGAGCATGATTCTAGGACATCCCTTGAATACAAGGCTTAGGGTTACATAAGACTTTGATAGAGTTGAAAAATATAGGAAAATGTCTCTAAATTTATATTTCATGAATATAGGAAATGGCAAGGATACTAAGAGAGCAGACACATCGAATTCCGGAAGACCAGATCAAATAGAGTCTAGATAGACTCATGCATATAGTCGAAGGCTTAGTGATGGTGGTAACACAACACGTAGTCCATAGCCAAAGTGCTACAAAAGGTAATAATGCTAGTACCAGTTATGCATCCAAAATATCATCTTAATTTGTAAAAATCACACTTCATGACACACACACACACACACACACACTAGCTTAACACATGCAGCATCATCAAATTAATTCAAGTAGTTTATTGGTCAAATGTATCTAAAAATGTCAAATCATGCATCAACAAGATTTCTACCCATCTTACTCGTTAAATGCATGAGACAGAAGCTAAATCACACGAAGAAAATGCTAAATATCCAAGAATTCTTCTCTACAAATCATAGTGGCTGTGCTTGCAGAGCAGAGTGATGATTTTGTGTTTAAAAGTTGTTTTACTTTTAGAAAATAAAATCCTAACACCCCTAACACATTATCTTAGTTATTGATTATGAATTTGTGGAAGGAAACATGAATCAAAAGTGGAATTGGACGAAGAACAGGCGCTTACCTGTGCGGAGGCGTCATTTAGGTGCAGCAGCAATGGTTTTGGATTTTGAAGTTTGCTGCTATAATTTGAGAACTAGATTTTTATGTAGAAGTGACCGTAGGACATTAAAGAGACAAATAAAATAATTCAGAAGAAGAAGAAACAACTTACCTCAGTAAAAAGAAGAAGTTTCCCCCCTCTGTTACGCACACATAACATATACTCTATTCTGGTGCATCACTCTCTCTCTACTATCAGAGTGCGGAACAAGTCATGCACTCAAGATTTTTAGATCTGCGGGATCCTCATAAAGTTGAAGGGGTAGGTCAGCAATCGGTTCCTCATTATCTTCCTCATCGGGGGGCATGGAAAGGATGAGTTTCATATACTCAGTAAGAAAAATAGTATTTAAATAACATTGTAAGATTTTTAAAGTGAATAATTATATTATTAATATTTATCATCAGATCACATCAGGGTCCCTTTTTACTTTATGAAAATAATTTTATTTATTAAATAAAACATCATATCACAGTCACAACAATCAAATCAAAGTCATACTTAATAATAAAAAAATCAAATAAATTATGAAATAATCACATTTTCGTGTCATGCTTCGCGAAGTCACTCTGACTTCCATCTCTAAGGGTAGATACGGATTTCCGACTACCCATGTGGAATGACCAGATCAGATATATAACGATAATTTTCTTCGACACATTTCTGGCTTGCCAAATTATGGTACGATCTATGACCATGACCGCACAAACCATAGTGGTCCTATCAGATATTCTATAGCCGCGACAGTACTTAGCCAAAGGTGACCCCTAACAGATATTCTCATCACCTTTTCCATCAAAGAGTACGCTGTCATCCACAGGGAGCAGTCCTCTCATGTCTTTCCAAACTAGCCCCTCAAAGATAAAAAGCCTAACAACATACTTGATGCATTATGCATGTCAATACAGATACATATATTTTTCGGACCACTCAGGCTCATTCCCTTTCTCTTTCTTTCTTTGTTTTATATATTTTAGAAAATTATCACCGTATTCATATTATTTAATTTACATGCAAACCATCAAGTGCCTATAAAATTACATAGTATGCTTGAAATCAAGAACATATCACTTTATTAGAACTATTAAACATGAAACATGCAAAACATAAAACACAGACTTCATAATTTTGATTTTCTAGAAATACAACTTAAATGGTGTAAAGAAATACTAAATTCTTTACCAAAACTTTGGAGTTTTGCTACAACTTTCTTCTTCTTCTCCTCTCATTCTCTCTCTAGATCACTCCTTCTCTCTTTAAGCTCTTGGAAGATCGAAAAAATGAAATGGAAGTGATGAGAAAAATGGAAAAAAAGGGGTCCTTATTTATAAAAAATGAGAATCGTTGGATTTGCGCCAAGTGGCAAAATTTTGTGAGGAGAGAGAAGATTGAGTGGACGATGAGCAATTTGATGCAGTGTGATGGCAGTGCCAAAAATAGAAAAAGAAACCTCCACTGGTAGGGGCTCTCCAACCAGGGCGGCAGCACACAGCTAAAGGCGGTGCACGGTGCCCAAGAGGGCAGCAGTACACTACCCAAGGTAGTAGTGCGCATCAATAATCTGGCCGCCCGCAGGCGCTAGCCTACATGTAGGCCCAAGCACGCAAGCCTTTCCCCACAGGCCTATTGCAAGGACAGCGTGCTCGGACTAACCTGTCTACGCGTGCAAACTGGCCCCGTGTCCCGCACGGATGGGACGTGAACACAGTTGGCACGTCCTACATTGGTCGCGCGCACAGTGTGCTGCGCCCACGCGGGCAAGCCTCTCCCGAAGGCCTTTTCTCGCGGGATTTCACCCCATTTTTCGTTTTTCTCCTAAAAACTGTTTATAAATAAAAAAATGCAACAAATAAAATAAAATAAAATAATAATAAAAATAAATAAAATAATGAAATCTGAATAATTTAAAATTAGGAATTTAAATTACAAAATACAATATAAATTACGAAATAAATTTAAATGTGTTCAGGTGGCCTTGAGGCCCGAATAAATAGGGGTTTTCTAAATACAAATTTAGCACGGTGGTGAGCAGGGTTTTCTAAGAATTTAGTTCAGTTCATATATATAAATGTATACTTTATTTTATTATTATTCAATTCATTAAAAATAATAACAATTTAAGAAATAGAATTATAATTTCTTTCAAAATACCATTATTGAGAATATTTCTTTCATTAAAATTTTATAAGTTCCTTTTTTTTCCACTTCAAAAAAATTGTACTTAAATTGTTAATCCATTCTGATTTTTCTTTATTTAAATTAGAAAATATATTTATCAGTGAACAAATCATGCGACCAAAAGATTTTATTAGACAAAGTTATACAGTAGTACACAACTAATTGTTACACTATGTGAGCTTAAAAGGTCTCAATCACATTAAGAGAGAGTAAGACAACTCAAGATGGAGCCCATGACCTCATGGGCTTAAGAGGTCATGGTTTAGGCGTCATGGATGATAAAGGTTTGCAAAGTCCATTCAAAGGGAGATCCTTACGGTAAGGTCCAAATAAGTGGAAATCAAAACTGAATTCAACTTGAGCAAAGTCCACATAGAGAGAAGTCTATGATTAATCCAGTTCGAGGTGCAGATGGTTATATGGATGGAGTACCACTATGTCAAGTGGAGCAAGGACACGATCATTGGCCAATAAAGTCAACAAAGACTTTTAAGTTTATAATAAAGGATTGATCCATAATGAAAGACATCTTGGGCTAAATTTAAAAGGCCTTAAAGGTGGAGGTGTGAATGACGCAGAACTCGCAATCAACATTGCAATCTAAAACCTTTCATATAACATCAATATGCATAAACTTAAACCTCTAAGTAAACCCTTCTTATTTAACCCATAATCAACAGTGTGAAGGGAAAATAAGGTTACTGAAAATTAAGAAATTCTAAATTGAAAAGACACCACAAGTTTACCTCGATAAGTAGATCAAATTCCCAGCTCAACGAGATGATTAAAGAATCTCCCTAAAGAGCACTCATAATCAGCATATTAAAGGCAAAATAATTATTCAATTTGATTAATTTTAAAGTGATGTATGACAACCTAATGTTGAGGCCTTTATATAGGCATTCACCCAAACTAGTCCTACTTGAACTCAAAAAATAAAATCCAAGAATAATTCTAATTACAAATCGGTTTAGAAAACTATCAAACTAATAATTAAAAAGACATAAACCAAATAGAATTAAAAATCTTCTCTCTTGAAAAGTGGTGGTGTTGTGGCCGAATTCTCCATGGTTTATTTGACTTGGATTTGGTCTTTAATATTTAATAAATTTTTGTTGTAGAAGTTGAGTTAAAGATGCTTTAAAAGCTTCTAAATTGATGTAGAAAATAATTCCTCTTCCATGAGAAAATAAAGGAGAAAATCTATGGGAAAGTCTAGTAAACAATCTAGGAAAAATTCAAGAGAAAATCTAATCCAAGAGAAAATCTAGAAAAAAAATCCAAGAGATCTAAGAGAAAATCAAGGATTTTCTACCATGAGACAGATAAGAGTCCATGCCGAAAACAAAATCTTCTTTTGAATTTAATAAATTATTCCATGCTAAGGAGAAAGCTACTTACGGCTAAGAAGAACAGTGCTAGAAGAGAACCAAAAATTGCATCCCACAAAAGAAAAGAACTCGCAGGAAGAGTTCTAAGAGGGCAAAGAATTCTCACCCCCACAAGAATCCTACCCGAGGGAGAATTCTCACTTCTCTTCCTTTTGGTGACCAACTTGAAGGCAAACTAAGATTTCCTTTTAAATAGAGTTTCAACTAAATTACATGCATAAAACTTCTACTTCAAAGAAGAAACAAAAATTCAAGGTGAATTCAACCAAAAGATTCCTACCTAAACTCCCATCCTTAATTTTCTTTTGGATGTTGGAATATTTCCTAGATTTTTTTCCTTTTTATTTTCTCCTAGATTTTCTTTTAGATTGTTTCCTAGATTTTTTTCCTAAATTTCCTTTTAGATTTTCTCTTGGATTATTTGCTAGATTTTCTCCTAGATTTTCTCTTTGATTTTCTCATGGAAGAAGAATTGTTTTTTTACTTTAGTGTGGAAGCTTTCTAAGCATCTTCAAACTCAACTTAGACCACAAGAATTAATTAAATATTGAAGACCAAATCCAATTAAAAAAAAAGCTTGATGAATTCAGTCACAACACTCTTTCATCTCAAGAGATATGAGTTTATGTTTTAATTAAGTTGCTTATTTTAATTATTATTTTAATGCTTTCCTAGATTATGTTAAATTAAGAAATTTAATTAGGATTCTAGTTTTTGAGTTTTATTTAAATATGTAAGATGAATGCCTATATAAATGCCACTACTCTTCAGTTGTAGTTAATCCATCAATTTTGTCAAATTAATAAAATTAAAGTTTTCTTTAGCTTATGTAACACCCTACCCATCGCTGTACTTAATTAATTTATGAAATCTTATTTATTTGGGCTTTTAGGTTGTATTGAACCCAATTAATTTACTCCGCATATTATTTATCGTAATTCATAAATTTTGCTGATTTTTAATTATTTTAATTTTATCTAATTTTAATTATTTTTATTTAATTCTAATTTAATTGCATTAATTTTATTTATTTTATTTTAGTACAAAAAAAAAAATTTAGAAAAACGGCAAGATAGGAAAAATTTAGAGGAAAAATCCCACGGGGAAGGAGAGCTGCCTACATGGGATGCTTGCGCACTGTGTGCACGCATGCGTGCCCAGCAAGAGCGGGATGTGCGCACAGTGTGAATTTCCCATCTGCGCACGCAGCACGGGGCACGCGAGTCCTGTCGTGCGCTGGAAAGCTGCTCACGCATCGCCTCGCGTGCGGACAGGCACCACACATTATGCGTCTGTCGTTTGCGCAGCAGGCCTACATGGATAGGCCTCTATGCATCTAGGGCCTGGGCACAGTAGGCTTGCACACGTGGTGCCTAGTGCAGCATGGCCCTACGCTCACAGGCAAGCCCTTGAGTCCCGGGCGGGCCACTGCCGCCTCAGCCAGTGCGCCGCTGGCAAAGGAGACCTTCCTCCTTCATTTTTCGTGCTGAGCATCTTTTTTCCTCTCTCTCTTCACCGAATTTTTCCACTTTGTGCGAATTCGATGGTTCTTAATTTCTATAAATAAGTGTTCCCTTTCTATTCTTCCCCACACTTCCATTCTTCAAGAATTAGAGAGAGAGAGAGAGTGATCTAGAGAAAGGAGGGAAAGAAAATAAGAACAATAAAGGAGAAAATATCAAGGTTTTAGTAAGAAATTTAGTATTTCTTTTGATGTTTTAAGGAGTATTTTTAGATAAAAGAAAAATCATTAAATATGATAATTGTGATTTTACCTGTTTTGTGTGCTTTTGTGTTTGTAGGTTTAATAAGTTGAACTGTTATTGTTTTCAAGCATGTTATGTGATTTATAGACACTTGATGATTTGCATATAATAAAAATAATATGAAGTTTGTATTGTTACCTGGAAAAATAAATAAATAAAAAGAGAAAAGTGGAATGAAAGATGAATGGTCCAAAGTATATATATGTATTGACATACATAATGCATCAACTGTCTCGCTAGGCTTTTTATCTCTGAAGGGTATCTGTTTTCTCCTCCCCCATCTTATTTGGAAAGACATAAGGCGACCGCTCCCTGTGGATGACAGCATACCCCCTGATGAGAGTGGTGACGCGAATATCTATTAGGGGTTATCTTTGGCTAAGTACTATCGTGACTGTAGATATTTGATAAGGCCATTTTAGTTGGTACGACCATGGTCGTAGGTCGTACTGTGATTTGGCCAGCCAAAATTATGTCTGAGCAAATTGCCATTATCTGTATCTAATTTGGTTATTCCATATGGGTAGTTGGAAGTCTGTATCTGCCTTCAAAGATGGAAATCGTAATGACTTCACGAAGCATGACATAAAAATCTGAGCATTTCCTAATTTATTTGATTTTTTCTATTATCTGACATGATGTGTGTTTGTTTGATTATATTAATGTATTATTTTTCTAATAAATAAATCATTTTTATAATTTAAGATACGCTTACGAAGTAGCCAATGGTAAGTATTTATGTTAGAATAATTCACCTTCAAAACTTTACGATGTTATTTAAATACTATTTTCCTTACTGAGAATATAGAACTCACTCTTTCCATGCTCCCCCCCCCCCCAGATGAGGAAGAAAATAAGGAACTACAAGCTGACCTACCCATTAAAGTCTATAAAGATCCCGTGGATCCACAAAACTTGAGTGTATGATTGTTCCCGCACTCTGATGAGTCCAATAGTATAGTAAAAGAAATGGCCTTCTTTTATATTTTGATCTTGTATTTTGCAGCCATTTTTTGCCTCAGTTATATGTATGTAATTAGAACTCATATATATTTGTAAGAGATTTGTATTAATTTGTTCTACTGCATAACTTTTATCATGCACTTGTTATCCTATTTCTATATATGACACCCATTGGTATTAATTAGCATTTGGGATGTTACAGATCGTATCATAGCAGAATAATGCGGATCAAATCCCTTATAATGTGATTTTAGTAGAAAGACCCTAAGAAGGACTTAGGAAGAATGAGTCATCTTATCAAAAAATTAGACCATCAACTCATGTCTTCCTTTCTTTTGTAGGAATGACACGAGAAAGACCATCTGTAGAGCATACTGAGTGACTTGAAGCCTTAGATCACCTGACTAGGGCTGAATTTACCAAACTCTTCTGAGCCATCCAAGGATTCACTGTAGTTGTAGGACAAAGTCTAGCCAACCCTTATCACCCTCCTACCCCCAAATACCGAACAGCCGAGAGGTCCATTTCCCATAATACAGTAGAGTTCAAGAAGTTTAACCAGCCACATTTTAAAGATGGCCCTGACCCCTTAGTAGCCAAAGCTTGGATCCTACAGATAGAGAAGCTTTTCTCTATCCTAGACTTGACTGAGGAACAAAAGGTTCCCCTAACAGCTTTTATGCTCAACAGTGAAGCTGAAAACTAGTGGCGACTTAAGAAGGAAGTCCTACCTACACCTACCACCTAGAAAGTTTTCATAGATGCATTCTTTGATAACTTTTTTCCTACCTATGTTTGAGAAAAGAAGGAGGAGGAATTTCAGGACCTCTGCCAAGAAAATCTGACGGTTGCCCAGTATACAGCCCATTTTGTCCAATTATCTAGGTTTGTCCTTCTAATGGTTGCCCCCGAAAGGTGAAAAGATAGGAAGTTTCTAAAGGGCCTTTGTGCCGACATCTATGACCGGGTCGCAATGTTGAGACCTAGCTCATGTACAGAGGCGATAGAACATGACCAATTGGCTGAAGACCTCATCTTGGCCAAGCACCAACACATTGACTGAGTCCGTACCCAACAACCCCAATAACTTAGGAGGAGATTGCTTGATCCAGTAAGTAGCCACCTCGATAAACAAACTAGAGTTGCTCTCCCCCCTGCTTTTCCTCCACCCATAGTTCAACCTGTCCTGCCTAACCAACCCTGTCAGCATTATGATCGCTTGCATTGTGACCTACCCTATCGGCATATCAATCACGCTTGCTATCAGTGCGGAAGCATCTAGCATCTTATAAAATGCTACCCCGAGTGACCAAAAGATGTGGCTAGGCCTATAGCTTAGGATCGCGTGTACTACCTAGATGAACCCAGCGCTCTCCCCACTCCTGTCCTCATCCAGAGTGTGCTTTCTATCCATGATATTTCTGCTAAGGAATTGATTGAACAAGTGCTACTCACTCTTTTATTTCATGTGCATTTGCTTGTAATCTTTATTTTAAGACAGAACCTTTAACAAAAACATTGATGGTAAAAACTCCCTCTAGGGGATTATTAGAAGCTCACTGTGTATATAAAGATTGTAAGATAAAAAGCTTCAGGAATAAAAGTATTTGTGAATCTAATACTACTAGATTTTTTAGGATTTTATGTGATATTGGAATGGACTGGTTAGAAAAGTATATAGCAATAATCAATTATGAAAGTAAAATTGTAACCTTACGGTCCCCGAAAAAGAGAATAAAATTAATGTTATTAGTTTTCCTAACAATTGAATAAACAGGAATATGGGTGTTTATCCTATTGTGTGTTCCATATCAATTGTTTGCAACTTTTTGAATGTCTTTCCCATTGAACTTCCTATTTTGCCTCCCCCGTAAAAAGTGGAGTTCCTAATTGAATTGTTGCCCAGAACCCAGCTAATCTCAAAGCCTGTCTATCGTATGAGTCGTGCTGAACTTACAAAGCTAGAAAATTAGCTTTATGAACTTATTACCTAAAAATTTATCCTTGAGGTGCTCTTGTACTATTCGTAAAAAGAATGATGGTTCTCTCAGACTCTGTATGGATTATCAAAAACTCAACTGAGTGATAATTAAAAGTAAGTACCCCTTACCTCATATCGACGACATCTTTGATCAATTGCAAGGAGCCACAATCTTCTCTAAGGTTAACATCAGAACAGGATACCACTAGTTGAGAGTCAAAGAAGAAGATATTTCAAAGACTATTTTTTGATGCAAGTACGATTTGTATGAGTTTAGGGTAATATCGTTCGGGTTAACCAATGCTCCTACAACCTTCATGGACCTCATGAATAGAGTTTTCTAGCACGCACTAGATCAATGCATCATCATATTTATTGATGACATCTTAGTGTACTCTAAGAGCCTAGGGGAACATGCAGCACACTTGATTAAAGTATTGGAGACCCTTCGTTAGAACCAACTGTATGCTAAACTTAGCAAATGCTTCTTCTGGTTGGATCAAGTTTCCTTTCTCAGTCATGTAATTTTGAGTGAAGGAGTTTCCATGAATTCGTCCAATATTGAAATAGTAATCAATGGGAATTTGCCAACCAATGTGACCGAAGTATGTAGTTTTTTTCGCTTTGCAGGTTAGTACCAGCGATTCGTCAACGGATTTGCTAAGATTATTGCTCCATTGACCTGATTCACCTAGAAGAGCATACCATTTGTCTAGAATTATGAATGTAGTGAAAGCTTCATGGATTGAAGCGTCGTCTTACCTCTGCTCCTGTGTTAATCTTCCCTGACAATACAAGAAGATTTCAGGTCTACTACGATGCATCTCATATTGGCTTGGGGTGTGTCTTGATGCAACATTGTAGAGTAGTTGTTTATGAGTCTCGATAGCTGAAGCCTCATGAGCGAAACTATCCTACTCATGACTTGGAGTTGGCATTCATTATCTTTACCCTGAAAATATGGCGTCATTACCTGTTTGGTCAGAATTTTGAGATTTATATTGACCGCAAGAGTTTGAAGTACATCTTCTCATAAAAGGAGTTAAATTTGAGATAGATGGTGGATGGATCCCCTAAAGGACTATGACTGCAAGATTATTTATCACCCCAAAAGAGGAAATGTAGTCGTCGATGCACTACGCTAAAAGGAGTCTGCAGTATTGGCTCAAGCCATGGCCTCCAATTGAAAATTGATGTATATTATGCAGTCTCTCAGCCTTAGCTACTTTAGCAAAGGCACCTATCTTGCTCAGATCCGAGCCTTGCCAGATCTCTTCATGAAAATCTAGGAAGCTAAGTTCACAGACCCGGAACTCATCATGAATCTAGGTAAGTTCACTTCTGATGAATCTCCTAATTTCAGAATTTCAGATGATGGACTGTTCAGATTTCAGAACTGAATTTGGGTCCTCGTTGCTATAAGGATGAATGTTCGCAAGAGTTTGAAGTACATCTTCTCATAAAAGGAGTTAAATTTGAGATAGATGGTGGATGGATCCCCTAAAGGACTATGACTGCAAGATTATTTATCACCCCAAAAGAGGAAATGTAGTCGTCGATGCACTACGCTAAAAGGAGTCTGCAGTATTGGCTCAAGCCATGGCCTCCAATTGAAAATTGATGTATATTATGCAGTCTCTCAGCCTTAGCTACTTTAGCAAAGGCACCTATCTTGCTCAGATCCGAGCCTTGCCAGATCTCTTCATGAAAATCTAGGAAGCTAAGTTCACAGACCCGGAACTCATCATGAATCTAGGTAAGTTCACTTCTGATGAATCTCCTAATTTCAGAATTTCAGATGATGGACTGTTCAGATTTCAGAACTGAATTTGGGTCCTCGTTGCTATAAGGATGAATGTTCTCAAGACTGTCCATGCTTTCAAGCTATCCATCCATCCCAAGAGTACCAAGATGTATCAGGACTTGAAGCATCAATATTGGTGGTCGGGAATGAAGAAGGATATAGTTGACTATGTCTCTTGATGCCTTACTTGTCAGAGGATTAAGGTAGAGTATCAGAGACCTGATGGTTTGTTACAAGGTCTTCCGATTCTTAAATGGAAATGAGAACATGTAACTGTGGATTTTATTATAGAATTGCCCAAGACCTGTTGGGGTTGAAATGTTATCTAGGTCATCATGGACAAACTAATCAAGACCACTTATTTTCTGCCAATCAGAACCATTGACTCCATCAGCAATTAGCCCGCCTATATGTTCATGAGATTATTCGACTTTATGGTGTTTCCTCATCTATTGTATTCGATTACGATCCTCAATTTACCTCCCACTTCTGGGATAGCTTCAAGGAAGCTCTTGGGTCTTGATTGTATTTTAGCACTACTTATCATCTCCAAACGAATGGTCAGTCAAAACGTATGATCCAGACATTTGAAGACATGTTCTGTGCTTGCGTCCTTGACTTTTGCGATAACTGATATGAGTATCTTCCCCTATGTGAATTTGCTTATAATAACAGTTATGATTTTAACATCGGCATGATTCTACATGAAGCAGGACTGCCAGCTTCCTTAAGGTGTATTCCTCGACCATCTACTCAGTTTTTACTTTAGTTTCAATGGTTGTGCTACTGTCTGCAAAAATCATATCCTGCTGACACGTTCTTTTCTTTAGCTAGGTCTATTTTCTTAAGCTTTTTGCGATTTTCTCGATTTTTGGATCATAAAGGAGAGGTTCTCTGTGATCTTTTCTAATCATAAGAAGGAAAAATAATTAGTTAATCTCAACTCCCTAGCAACAACGTCAAAATTTGATGGGTGTTGAATTCACCAAACATAACTTCCTAATTAACCAATAAAACAATATTGTAGCAGTGGTAAGAAGGGTTAAATCCACATGGAATTGGAAATTAATTTTCTTCATTGACCAATAAATAAAAAACAAACAAAAAAGGGATTTTTATAGATTCAACGTCAATGTAAAATATGAAATAGGAAATAAACAAAGTAATATAAACTGAACTCTTAGCTACAAGTTAGAAACTAAATCAATTATAAGAAAGATTTATAGTCGATGAAATAATTAACTTTTAGTGACATAGTTGATCATAGATGCAAGGATTTGTTTTACTTAAAATATGGTAGATCGGTTATAGTTTTTTGGAAACACTCGGACAACCAATCCTTTCTTATTCTTAAACCAACCAAGAAACATTCGTTAGTTTGTTTTTCATTGCCAAGAAGTCCTGGGAATGTCCATAGGATTTAACTTACAACGGGCTTAAGAACTTAAGGACCCGATTCAAGTTAGCATATTTATTTGCATGAACCGATCAACTAGATTACTTCCCTCCTTAATGAAGCTACTGTGTGCGGCGTCAGGAAGAAGAATGATGATGATTTTACTATGCAACCTTCCTTTTATAACCAAAAAGGCTAGGGTTTCCTCTTTTTTTCTTGATTGGGATCTTTTCTTGATTTTTGGCATATCCCTAACTTTTCAAAATGATTCCCCTTGACCTCGTTTCGTCCTTATATCCTGTCCTACAAGAAAATATAGAAAATAACTCGGATTAGATAGCATACCATCAAGTTTAACAACCCAAAAGTGGGTGATAATGATGTCATTTTTAAGCACTATCAACACTTGACTCGTTTTTCTTTTTAGACACAACCCCTAAGCTATCATTCACCTAATCAGCATGTAACACTCTAAAAAGCTTTGTACTTAATTGTATTGTTAGCCCCTACTTATTAAGGCCCTAAGGCCATTTGAACTCTTTAAATTTCATGCTTTGATTTATGAATAAAATGGTTTAAAACTCATTTACGGATTTTATGAAATTAATGTATTTGTTGTTTATTTAATTTAATAATTGTTAAAATTATTTTTTAATTTGTTAAATTATCTAAATTGTTTTAAAAAGATTTCAAGAAAATCAAAGAAGAAAAACAACCAAAAAATCCCGTGGAAAAGCCCACAGAAAGGCATGCACGCATGTCCCATAAGTGCAAGGTGCGAGGCACGCGGCTTGTGCATAACAAATTGTGTGCAGATGGATGTGCAGGAGTCGAGCACCACCCCTTGGGGGGTTTGCACCACTGGTTTAGTGACATGTTGCTACAAGTTGGGTGGCGTGCCTCTGGTTTTCGCACTGCTGTCACGTTGACCATCCATCGATCATATTCGTCAGTTATCACGTCACATCAAGTCACCTTTTACTTTCCTCTCTCCTCACAAGATTTCACCACTTGGAAAAATTCTAACAATCCTCATTTTCTATAAATAGGAACTCCTCTTCACCATTTCTTCACCACTCCAACTTCATTCTTCCATCCACCAAAGAGTTCTAGAGAGAGAGAAAGCTAAAGAGAGAGAAGATGAAAAATTAGAAGAGGAAAAGACGTAGGAAAAGTTTTATATACTATGGAGTATTTTTAGATTTAATTAATTTTAATTAGTTGATTGTATGCTTAGATTTTACATGCTTTAATATAATTATTATGTGTTAATGCATGTTTATATGAATGTGTATAAACTAGTTATTTGCATGTTGACTATAATAATCAATTTGTTTGTGATAAATGTTAGCTCATGATATATTGTACAACTACGAGATGAAGTATCGAAGCATGATGAGTTGTTTTAAGCATGAGAAATAATTATCGATATTGGGATACATGTTCACAAATGATATGTTTTGTTAGGCTTTTTATCTTTGAGGAGCCCTATCTGGTCTTAAAAGACATGAGAGGACCACTCCCTATAGATGACGAGGTACCTTCTGATGAGAGTTGTGATACAATATGATTGACGAAGAACGGTCGTGACTATAGTTCAAATATAAGACCATTGTGATTGGCACGGTCGTTGTCATAGATCGTGTCATGGTTTGGCAAGCCATAAATATGTTGTTGGTTTAGCAAGCTGCAAATTGCTGATATAATATGAAATAAAATGGTTATTCCACATGGGTAGTCAAAAATCTAGATTGCCTCAGTAAATAGAAGTTAGAACGACTTCGGACGAAAAATAAAATAAAATAAAAGCATGTCATGATTTGTTTGATTTTCTTTATTTTCAGCAAGATTTAATTGATTGATATGATATGATTATGACATGACTTGACATGATTGGTTTGATATTTTCTTTAATAAAGTAAATTATTTTTATAATTATTAAAATGGACGCCTGACACGATTCCCGATAGTAAGTAATTATGGTACCTCATTTAAGTTTAAATTATTTTTAAAATCTTAGTGATGCTATTTAAATACTACTTTCCTTACTAAGTCTATGGAACTTAGTCATTTCCATGCCTCCCTAAAATGAAGACAATAATGAGGAACCAATTGTTAATCGACTCCTTGAAGCCTTTGAGGATCCTGTGAATCCGTAAACCATTATGAGTGCATGTTTTGTCCTGCACCTTGATGAGTCCATCTTTTGTAGAGGCTTGTAATTAATTTTTTTTTCACCTCAATATTGTAAGAACGGGAACACTATTATTATTTTATAAGGGATTGTATTATTTTATTCTACTGTATACATTAATCTTATATGCATTCGTATATGTTTCTGTATTTGGGACCCTTATACTTTAATTATTATTTGGGATATCACAAGGGTATCAGAGAAATTATGCAAAATAATCCCTTACAACTGAAGCTATAGTTAAAAAACAACTCTAGAGTACTTGAGAAATTTCATCTTTTAAAAAATTAGACCACCAACTCGTATCTTCTTTTTCTTTTGTACGAATGACGCAAGAAATACCTTCTGTAAAACGAACCGAGAGACCTGAGACCTAGGATCATTCGACTAGGCCCAAAGTTACCAAGCTTTTCTGAGCCATCTAGAGTCTAACTGCAGCTGTAAGCCAAAACTAAGCAAACCATTGCCAACACCCTCCTACCCCTGATTATCACTCGACCGAGAGGTCTATCTCCCATAACATAGCTGAGTTTAGGAAACTTAATCCACCTCACTTTTAAGGAATCCTCGATCCCTTAGTAACTGAATGCTGAATCCTACAGATAGAGAAACCTTTCTCTTTCCTAGACTTGACCGAGGAACAAAAGGTTCCCCTATGAGCCTTTATTCTAACTAGAGAAGCTGAACACTGGTGGTGGCTTAAGAAAGATGTCTTACCTACCCCTACCACCTGGGAGGTTTTTATGGATGTTTTTTTTGAAAACTTTTTCTCTGTCTATGTTCGAAAAAAGAGATAGGAGGAATTTCAGGACCTCCACTAGAAAAATATGACGGTTACCTAGTATGCTACCCAATTTATCTAGTTGTCTAGGTTTACCCCACTAATGGTCACCCCTGAGAGTTGTACGGCTAGAAAATTCCTAAAAGGACTCCGTGCCAATATTTACGATCAGGTTGCGATGATAAAACCCAACTCTTATCTCGAGGTGCTGGAACATGTCTAGTTGGTCGAAGATCTTATCTCATTACGACACCAACGCATTGCCTGAGTTCACACCCAACAACTGTAACACTATCCCCAATAAACAAGATGAAGATTGTTTGACCCAGTTAGTAGCCACCCTGATAAATGATTCCGAGTTGCCCCTCCTACTTTTCCTCCACCTATGGACACCCTCCCTAACCTACTCAACAATATCATCATTGTAGATGTTTATATGGTGACCAGCGCTGTCGGCATTTGAACAATGCCTACTATAAGTGCAGAAGCACTCAACACTTCGTGAAAGATTGTCCCCAGTGGCCGAAAGACCAGTAGCCCAGGTCGTGTGTACCACCTTAATGAGCCCGGTTCCCTTACTATTCCTACCGTTATTTAGGGTATGATTTCTATCCATGACACTCGTGTTCGAGCCTTGATTGATAAAGGTGCTACCCACTCTTTTATTTCTGGTTCTTTTATTTATAAATTAGATATTAAACTTGAACCTTTAAATGAGGTATTACTAGTAGAGACTCCCTCTAGAGGTCTTTTAGAAGCTCATTATGTGTATAAAAATTGTAAGATAAAAGCCTCAGGAGTAGAATTGTTAGTAGATGTTATACTCTTAGATTTTTTTTTGGATTTGATATTATCTTAGGTATAGATTGGTTAGAAAAATATAAAGCAATCATTAACTATAAAAGTAAGATTGTAATTCTTCATTCACAAAAAATGAAATAAAAATTTTACTAATTTTGTTTTGCTATTTTCTAACCTTTGAATAAACAGGAATATGGATGTTGACCCCATTGTATATGAAATCCCTACTGTTTGTAACCTTTCAGATGTCTTTCTAGAGGAACTACCTAATCTACCTCCCCCACCGAAGATAGAATTTTCTATAGATCTGCTTCCCAAAACTCAACCAATCTCAAAGCCTACTTATCACGTGAGTCGCACAGAACTCAACAAACTTGAGCGCCAGCTCTCCGAGCTTCTTCGGCAAAGATTTATTCACCCTGACCATTCCCCTTGGGTTGCCTCGGTCTTATTTGTAAAGAAGAAGGACTATTCTCTCTTATTATGTATTGACTACAAAGATCTCAACCGGGTGACGGTGAAAAGTAAGTATCCTTTACCTCGTATTAATGATCTCTTCGATCAGTTGCAAGGTGCTACGATTTTCTCGAAGATTGATATCAAATTAGGGCACTACCAATTAAGAGTGAAGGAAGAAGATATTCCCAAAATGGCCTTTTGGTGCCGATACGATCAGTATGAGTTCAAGGTTATGCCTTTCGGACTGACTAATGTCCCTACTGCTTTATGAATCTTATAAATAGGGTTTTTCGGCATGCACGGGATCAATACATCATCGTGTTCATTGGTGACATCTTTGTGTAGTCTAAGAGCCACGAAGAACACGCATATCACTTGTCTCGAGTATTAAAATCCCTCCGCCAGAACCATTTGTATGCAAAGTTTAGTAAATGCTCTTTTTGGTTGGATCGAGTATCTTTCTTTGGTCATGTAATTTCTGGTTAAGGAGTTTCTGTTGATTCATCTAAAATTGAAACTGTGATTAATTCAAGCCGACCAATAAACATTACTGAGGTACATAGTTTTTTTAGTTTAGTCTGTTACTATTGGCGATTCATTGATGGGTTTTCCAAGATTGAAACTCCGTTAACGCGTCTCACTAGGAAAGGTGTACCTTTTGTTTGGGATTATGAATATGAAGAAATTTTTTTCAAGTTAAAGTATCGCCTCACCTCTTCTCTAATGTTGATCCTTCCCGAAAATACTAAATGATTTCAAGTTTACTGTGATGTATCTCACGTGGCTTTAGGATGTGTTTTGATGCAGCATGATCGGGTAGTTGCTTATAAATCCAGACAACTAAAACTCCATGAGGGTAACTACCCCACGCATGACTTGTAGTTAGCTGCCATAGCCTTTGCCCTGCAAAATGTGGTGCCACTATCTGTATGACCAGACATTTGAAATTTATACTAACCATAAAAGTTTGAAATACATATTTTTTTAGAGAGAACTGAATATGAGACAGAGATGCTGGATGAACCTCTTAAAGGATTATGACCACAAGATCCTCTACCAACCTAGTAAAGGTAATATAGTTGTAGATGCTCTAAATTGGAGTCGGAAGGAGTCCTCTTTATTGGCCTAAGCAATAGCCTCTAGTTGGAAGCTAGGTGATGCAATGCAGGCACTCCACCTTAATCATTATGGCAATGGTGCCTACATTGCCTAGATTCGGGCCTTGCCTAATCTTTTCATTGAGTGCATTGGACCTGTGGTGTACTACCTTACTCTACCCTGAGATTTTATGGGTTTACATGATGTTTGTCACATTTCGATGCTCAAAAGGTACCACCCTCACCCTTCTCATATCATTCCTTACAATGAAACGCAGATACAAGCTGATATGACGTATGAGAAAATTTTCGTGGAGATTCTTAGATGGACCGATAAGGTCTTGCGCAAAAAGACGATTCCCATGATGAAGGTACAGTGGCAACTCATATCCCCGAAGAAGCAACGTGGGAGTTAAAAAGCAATATGAGGAAGAAGTTTTTTGACATGTTCGAGACAAATTTGGGGCCAAATTTTTCTAAGGTGGGGAGGATGTAACACCCCGCTCATCACTGTGCTTAATTTATTTGGAAAACCCTATTTATTCGAGTCTTTAGGCCACATTGAACTCTTTTAATTTACTCTGCAAATTATTATAGTAATTCATAAATTATGTCGATTTTTATTTATTGTGATTTAATTTAATTTTATTTAAATTTAGTTTATTTTATTTTATTTTAGTCAAATTTTTTTAAAAAAAAACGAATTTTGGAAAAACAGAAAAATGAGAGAAAATCATGTCGAGCGCTGTGCACACACGATGCGGGGTCAACCCTACGCATGTCACGTTGCCTGCGAACTGGTGTCGCACACTTTGCACGCGCCGTCCACACAACAGGTCTACGCGAGTAAACCCTTACACACCTGGGGCTTACGCGCATGCTAGTTCTTGCGCGAGCAACAGGGTGGGTCATGCGCCTGCAACGTATCGGGTGTGGAGGCCACTACCACCTCGGGTAACGTACAACTGCCCACCTCGGGTGGCGCGCCGCCGCTGCTTGTGGAGGAGGTCTTCCTCCTTCATTTTTTGTGCCGAGCATCTTTTTTTCTCTTTTTATTAGATTTTGCCACTTGGCACAAGTCCAACGACTCCCAATTTCTATAAATAGATGCCCTTTCCTTTCCATTTTTACCACACCTCCATTCTTCCACCTTTCAAGAATTAAAGAGAGAGAGAGAGAGAAAAAGTAATCTAGAGAGAGAAGGAAAGGAAGAAAAGAAGAACGGTGTAAAAAAAATTATCAAGGTTTCGACAAAAAAATTTGATATTTTTTTAAACGTCTTAAAGAGTATTTTTAGACAAAAAGAAAAGATTAAATTGATAATTTGTTATTTTGCCTGTTTTTGCATGCTTTTGTGTTTGTAGGCTTAATAAGTTGAATTGTTCTTGATTTCAAGCATGCTATGTGATTTATAGACACTTAATAATTTGCATATAATTAAAATAATATGAAATCGGTAACGTTTCCTGGAAAATAAAAGAAATAAAAAAATAAAAGTGGAGTGAAGCACGATTGGTCCCCATCCGAGTATCTGTTTCTCCCTCCCCTATCTGGTCTATAAAGACGTAAGAAGACCGCTCCCTATGGATGATGGTGTACCTTCTGACGAGAGTGGTGACGTGAATATTTGTTAGGGGTCACCTTTGGTTAAGTACTGTCGTAACTATAGAATATCTGATAGGACCACTATGGTTGGTACGACCATGTTCATAGATCGTACCATGGTTTGGTAACCTGAAAATGTACCTGAACGAATTATCGTATCTGTATCTGATGTGGTCATTGCACATGGGTAGTCAGACATCTATATCTGCCTTCAGAGATGGAAGTCATAACGACTTCGCGAAGCATAATACGAAAATTTGAGCATTTCATGATTTATTTTATTTTTTTTTATTATATGGTATGATGTGTGTTTGTTTTGATTATTTTAATGTAATATTTTCTCTAATAAATAAATTATTTCACAAGGTAAGATAGGTATACAAAGTAACCAAATAGTTAGTATGTATGTTAGAATAATTCAACTTTAAAATCTTACAATGTTATTTAAATACCATTTTTCTTACTGAGCATATGAAACTCACTCTTTCCATGCCCTCCCCAGATGAGGAAGAAAATGAGGAACCGCCAGCTGACTTACCAATTAAAGTTTATGAAGATCCAGTAGATCCGCAAAACTTGAGTGTATGATCGTTTCCACACTCTGATGAGTCTAATAGTATAGTGAAAGAAGTGACCGTCTTTTGTATTTTAACTTTGTATTTTATAGTCACTTCTGCTCTCAGTTATATATGTAATTGGAACTCATATATTTATAAAGGATTGGTATTAATTTACTCAACTGTATATAATTTTTATCATGCACTTATAATTCTATTTCTGTAGCTGACACCCACATATCTTAATTAGCATTAGGATGTCACAGAGAGAGAGATAGAGAGAGTGAGGCATGCATTTGCCTGAGAGGGAAACCAACTATAGTAAGCCCTTTTTCCTCCTTTCTCCATCATTTTTTCTCTGTTTTAATTTAATATTCATTTTACATTTGAACTGTAGAGTGTAAGCTGAGGGAGAGGAAACCCATGCTGGAAATATGGAAACACCAAATGCCCTAACCATCCTTCCATTCAGTTTCAGGTAAGGGTACCGACTACTAATTATTTTGGATCTGTTTATTAAAATATTTGATTAAAAATGCTAATTTTTTTTATTTTTTTATTTTGCATAAAGAACTCATGCAGGTGTATCAACAAAGCTAGTTACCTGCTTTTGTTTTTCTAATTCTGCATGCATAATGTTCATTCTTTGTTAAATTGAGTTTTGGTAGTTTAGCTTCTGTGATGATGGAACACAGAGAGATGGTGAGGGTACAGCTGCGAAATAAACTTAAAAATGATAATTATCTTATATATATACACACTTATATATGAATATATATAAAATTGCACATTAAGTGTGAATTCTGTATACGTATGTAGTAGACACTGTATATATAACATTTATAACTATGTTATATATATATATATATATATATATATATATAGAATGCATGGTGTGTATGTATATAGAGTAGAGATAATATATATGCTTAATATGTATTTATCTACATATGCAATATAAATATATATGAATAACACTATATATATATATGTTATAAATACAAATTATATGTGCAATGCAAGATTAAGTAAATATATATAGAGATAATTATGTTGTATGATTATATGTATATAGGTGCTATGATATAAGTACATATAATTATCGAAGTATGGTACATGTATAAATATATGAAAATCTATATGTATTATGTAAATCAGTGTGTGTGTGTGTGTGCGCGCGCGCGTGTTATGAATATATATAAACATATGTATTTATACATGTATATATGGGAGAGAATAAATGAATTAAAATTGAGTTGTGTTTAGAATAAATTTTAGGTAAAGTAATTTTAAATAATAAAGAGAGAAAGAATTTTTAAAGTGATTTTGATTTGAATAGGTAATTAATAGATAGGATAATTTAAAGTAATAAAAAGAAAAGAAAATTGAAGTGATAACAAAGTTTTTAATAATATCTACAAATTAACCAGTAAAAAGGAATCATAAATGAAATGGAAATGAGAAATGACTAGTAGTACAGTTCTTAAATAAATAGTAAATCAAAATTAATAGTTAACCAAAGTAATAAAACAAAATGATAAGTAAACAAAACTTTAAAATAAATAAAAAATTAAGAATTTAAACGAAAAATAAATTAAATTCAAGATAAAAATAATAATAATTAAGGGAAAAGGAGTTATATAAGCCATTAGAAATCGAATTAAATAAACCATGTAAGAAATATTACAATAGAGAACCGGAAAATTTGAATAACAACTAACAAAAATGAAAGAACCTTTAAAAGATGAGGAAATCTATTTAGCAAGTACCATAGAGGGAGGTTGTGTGCCTAGTTATTTTCAACAAGTGATTGTGGTGAACCTTATCATAAATACGGCCTCAGTCAGGCAGTGATTGAAAAGTCTCAAACCTGATGTGGTTGGAAAAACATCATTAGTTTCCATTACCGTATATGGAATGGAGATTTGATTGATATTTTTTATCGATAATTGTTTAATGTTTAATATCTATGTAGTAGAGAGGAGGATTCATATTGGCCACAAGATACCAATAAAAATAGTGTTGCATGATAAAACCATATAATAGGTAAATATGAACATATAGATGAAAAAGAAATGTAAAAATCAGTGCATGTCTATGTAGTAATAATGTTTATGATAACAGTGATTGCAAATAAATGTAAATCAATTGTGATGTGTTAAAGAAAATGAATTTTGAAAAAGAAGAAAATAAATAAATTGAGAATCAATAAGTATGAATAAAGCGATAACTAATAGTTAAGAAAATGATAAAGATGTAAGAAAAAAAGACACAACACAGTAATACATAATTTCATATTTATAAAATTGACTTCAAGTAGAAATAAGATTACGTAAAACGAAAGATCAATAATGTTGGAAACTAAACTGGATTCAATTTTGTTGAAAAATTAAGTTTGATTTAATTTTATTGGAAAATTGAGCTAGATTTAATTTTTTTTCAAAAATTGAACTACATTTAATCTTGTTGGAAAATTGAGCTGGAATTAACCTTGTTGGAAAATTAAGCTAGAACTAATCAACAATAAAGAAGGGGAATGCAATGGGGTGACTTTGGTACTTATATATAGAGTTTAGACATAAGGAAAAAAGAACATATTGGAGTGTGAGGTAAAAAAATTGAATGATATTTGTTAGCTTCAACAAATTAATGCATAACGTGTTTGGGTGTGAAATTGACTTATTAGCATTGTAAAATTTATGTTCTTTCATCAATAAAATTTTGAGTGTTTATTTAATTATCAAATTTATTCTCTTGGCAATTATAGTAAAACTAAATTATCAACAACTAATATAAGAGCATAAGGTTCAATCGATATGGCTTCTAGTTCAACAACAGGAGTTCAACTTCAACAAGTGAAGTCATTATTTTCAAGTTTGATAGAAAAAATAATTTTTCAATGTGGAAGCACTTATGGAGTTGTGTTTGAGAAGCAATGGTTATGGTGAAATTCTGAAAAAAAAAAGGTCTTATCGAGAATGAAAAGTCATCAACTGAAGAACTACAAGACTTCATTCATGATCGTTCGTTAAATGAGAAGGCTTTATTTTTAATTTGTCAATTTGTGGAGCTTTCGGTCATGGAAAACATATTTCATGCCAAAATATCAAAAAAGGCTTGGAACACTTTGCTCAAAATATATGAAGATGAAAATCCAGTCAAACAAACACGACTTTAAGGATTAAAAAGATAGTTCGGGCTAGTGGAGAAATATTCATGATTATTTTTCACAAATAAAAAAGTTAAATGAATGAGATGAAAAATAATAGAGACCAAATAAAAGAGAGAAATGTCATGGAGAAGATCTTACATATGATATCCAGTCGATTTTATTATATGGTGACAACCATTAAAGAGTCTAAAAACTTGGACACCATAACTCTTAATGATTTACAAGCTTCATTAGAGTCATGCGAGACGTGGATGAATGGTCTCCAAGCATAATAAAATAAGCTTTAAAGACTAAAGTAAATTTAAAGAATGAGAAGGAAATGCCTAGATCGCAGCATAGTCAAAAAAGCTCAAATTTTAGAGGCATGGGAGGAAGAAATTTCAGAACAACTTTGAGACAAAGAACAGCAAAGTATGAATCTTATCAAGGTAAGCATCACATCCAATTTCATAAATGTAGAAAATATATCATTATCAATCAGAGTTCAAGTCACATATTCAGTGCCATAATTGCAAAAGATATGGTCATTATAGTAGAGATTATCGTATAAAGAGAGTAAAACATAGAGAAAATTATGCAGGGGTAGCCTAGAATAATAGTGTACAAATTTTGTTGATGGTAGCTCATGATAGTAATGGCCATAAAAATAGTTAGTGGTTATTAGACTCAGGTTTCAACAATCACCTGAGTGGAAACAAAAAATTATGTTCTGAATTAGATTAATCGTTTTGCTCTTTGATTAAACTAGGTGCCAAACATGGAGTCCCAATTTTAGGAAAGGGAAGAATTACCATTGAAATGAAGAATGGATCTGCAAATTATATTTATGAAGTTTACTATACTCCTACTATCTGTCAAAACCTATTAAGCAATGGATAACTAGCAGGAAAAAGGTTATGGCTTGTGTTTTAACAAACAGGGGTGCATTATAAGCGACATAAAGAAAGGAATGATTGTGAAGACAAAGATGTCATCTAACTGTTTATTTTTAATGCAGATCAACTATGGTAATACCTCTTACTTTAATTCTATGATTATTGATGATAATTGGTTATGGCATAGAAGGCTCGGGTACTTGAATTTTAGGAGCATCGAATTTTTTGTCAATAAAGAGTGGGTTTCAGGTTTACCAACTATTCAAGTTCCTAATCAATGTTTTTAGCATTGTGTCTGTAATATCCCACTCATCGCTGTACTTAATTAATTTAGAAAATCCTATTTATTTAGGCCTTTAGGCCGCATTGAACTCATTTAATTTACTCCGCATATTATCTATCATAATTTGTAAATGTTGCTATTTTTTAATTAATTTATTTATTTTTAATTATTTCTATTTAATTCTATTTTAATTGCATTATATTTATTTATTTTATTTCAGTACAAAAAAAATGAAATTCGAAAAAAATGGCGAAACAGAAAAAATCCCGCAGAGAAAGGGAGTTGCCTGCATGGGATGTTTATGCATTGTGTGCATGCGCATCGCGGGGTCAACCCAGCACGCGTCCTGTCAAGCGCAGGCAGGCCATCCATGCGTCACCTCGTGCATGGACAGGTGCCAAACACTCTGCGTGCGCCGCCCGCAAAGTAGGCTTGCACGAATATGCTCTTGTGCGCTTGGGGCCTTCGCATGCAGCATCCAGCGCGCCTAGGACCACGCGCGCGGCAGAAGGCCTATGCTCCTACAGGCTAGCCTGCAGTGCGCTAGGTGGGCCACTGTCGCCTCAAGTAGTGCACTGCCGTTGCCTCGGGCAACATGCCAGGCAGGCCACTACCATATTAAGTAGTGCACTGCCATCACCTCGGGCGACACGCTGGGCAGGCCACTGCCGCCTCAAATAATGCACCGCTGTCACCTCGGGCAACGCACCAGGCGAGCCATTACCGCCTCAAAGCAGTGCACCATCATTGCCTCGTGTGACACACCGCTGACAGTTCCTAATTTCTATAAATAGGTCTTCCTTTCTCATTCTTCTCACACTTTCATTCTTCTATTTTTCAAGAATTAGAGAGAGAAAAAAAAAGAGAGAGTGATCTAGAGAGAGAATAAGGGAAAAAAAGAAGGACGGTGAACGAGAAAATATTAAGGTTTATATAAGAAATTTAGTATTTCTTTCGACGTCTTAAGAAGTATTTTTAGATTTAAAAAACTCATTAAATATGATAATTGTGATTTTGCCTGTTTTGCATACTTTTGTGTTTGTAGGTCTAATAAGCTTAACTGTTCTGGTTTTCAAGCATGTTACATGATTTATACACACTTGATGATTTGCATGTAATAAAAGTAATATAAAGTTAGTATTGTCACTTGGAAAAAAAATTAAAGAAACAAAAAATAAATAAAAAAAAAGAAAAAAAGTGGAATGAAGTATGAATGGTCCGAAGTATGTATCTATATTGACATGCATAATGCATCAAGTTTCTCGTTAGACTTTTTATCTCTGATGGGTATTTATTCTCCTAACCCCATTCAGGTATCTGTTTCTCCCTTCCCCATCTAGTCTGGAAAGACGTAAGAGGATCGCTCCCTATAGATGGCAACATACCTTCTAACGAGAGTGGTGACGTGAATATCTTTTAAGATTCACCTTTGACTAAGTACTGTTGTGACTGTAGATATCTGATAGAACCACTATGGTTGGTACGGCTATGATCATAGATCGTACAATGGTTTGGCAAGTCAGAATTGTGTCTGAGCAAATTGTTGTCATCTATATCTAATCTAGTCATTTCACATGGATAGTTAGAAACTTGTATCTGTCTTCAGAGATGGAAGTCGTAACGACTTCGCAAAGTATGACACGAAAATCTGAGCATTTCATGATTTATTTAATTTTCTTTATTATCTTGCACAATGTATGTTTGTTTGATTATATTAATGTACTATTTTTCTAATAAATAATTTTTTTATAATATAAGATAGG
This sequence comes from Carica papaya, assembly GCF_054855325.1. Taxonomy (NCBI): domain Eukaryota; kingdom Viridiplantae; phylum Streptophyta; class Magnoliopsida; order Brassicales; family Caricaceae; genus Carica; species Carica papaya. The sequence continues at coordinate 15,750,711 of NC_142313.1, read as the reverse complement.
CCTACAAAGTAGCCAAATGGTAAGTATTTATGTTAGAATAATTCACCTTTAAAACTTTACGATGTTATTTAAATACTGTTTTTCTTACTAACCATATGAAACTCACTCTTTCCATGCCCCTCCCCCCAAATGAGGAAGAAAATGAGGAACCGCAAATTGATCTACCCATTAAAGTCTATGAAGATCTCGTAGATCCACAAAATTTGAATGCATGATTGTTCTCGCACTCTGATGAATCCAACAGCATAGTGATAGAAGTGGCAGTCTTTTGTATTTTGACCTTATATTTTGTAGCCACCTCTGGCCTCAGTTATATATATGTAATTGGAACTCATATATATTTGTAAGCGATTTGTATTAATTTATTCTGCTGAATAAATTTTATCATGCACTCATTATTCTATTTCTGTATCTGACACCCATATGCCTTAATTAGCATTTGGGATGTCACAGATGGTATCAAAGCAGAATAACGTGGATTAAATCCCTTTCACTGATGCTTAGGTAGAAAGACCCTTAGAAGTATCTAGGAAGAATAAGTCCTTTTATCAAAAAATTATACCACCAACTCATGTCTTCCTTTCTTTTGTAGGAATGATGTGAGGAAGACCGATGTAGAGCATACTGAGTGACCTGAAGCCCCGGATCACCCGACCAGGGTTGAATTTACTGAACTCTTCCGAGCCATCCAAGGATTGACTACAGCTGTAGGACAAAATCAAGCCAACCCTTGTCCACCTCCTGCCCCTGAATACCGAACAACCAAGAGGTTCATTTTTCACAATATAGTGGAGTTTAGGAAGTTTAACCTGCCACATTTTGAAGGTGACCCTGACCCCTTAGTAGCCGAAATTTGGATCCTACAGATAGAGAAGCTTTTCTCTATCCTAGAACTAACTGAGGGACAGGAGGTTCCCCTAACAACTTTTATGCTCAACGGTGAAGCCGAACACTGGTGGCGACTTAAGAAGAAAGTCCTACCTACCTCTACCACCTGGGAAGTTTTCATGGATGCATTATTTGATAACTTTTTCCCTGTCTATGTCCAAGAAAAGAAGGAGGAGGAATTTCAAGACTTCTGTAAAGGAAATCTAATAGTTGCCCAGTATGCAGCCCGTTTTGTCCAACTATCTAGGTTTACCCCTCTAATGGTCACCCCTGAAAGTAAAAAAAAAAGAAGTTTCTAAAGGGCCTTCGTGTCGATATATATGACCGGGTCGCGATGTTGAGATCCAACTCCAGAGGTGCTAGAACATGCCTAGTTGGCTGAAGACCTTATCTCAACTAAGCACCAACGCATTGGTCGAGTCCGTACCCAACAATAACCCCAACAATTTAGGAGGAGATTACCTAATCCAGTAAGTAGCCACCCGATAAACGAACTAGGGTTGCTCTTCCCCCTGCCTTGCCTCCACTTACAGTTCAACCTGCCAGACCTAACCAACCTGGTTAGCATTGTGGTCACTCGCATGGTGACCTACCCTATTGGCGTATCAATCACGCCTGCTATCGGTGCAGAAGTACCCAACATCTTATAAGAGACTACCCTAGCGATCGAAAGACGTGGCTAGGCCTATAGCTCAAGGTCACATTTATCACCTAGATGAATCTGGTGCTCTCACCACTCCTGTTTTCATCCAGGGTATGCTTTCTATCCATGATACTTATGCCAAGGCTTTGATCAATACAAGTGCTACTCACTCTTTTATTTTCTGTGCATTTGCTTGTGATCTTTATTTTAGGCCAGAACCTTTAGGAGAAAAATTGACGGTAGAAACTCTCTCTAGGGGATTATTAAAAGCTCATTGTTTATATAAAGATTGTAAGATAAAAGCTATAAGAACAGAAGTATTTGTAAATCTAATATTGTTAGATTTTTCAGGATTTTATGTAATATTAGGAATGGACTGGTTAAAAAAGTATAGAGCACTAATTAATTGTGAAAGTAAAATAGTAACCTTATGATCCCTGAAAAAGGAATAAAATTATTGTTATTATTTTTCCTAATAATTGAATAAATAGGAATACGGGTGTTGATCCTGTTGTGTGTTCTATATCAATTGTTTGTAACTTTCTGGATGTCTTTCCCGTTGAACTTCATGGTTTGCCTCCCTATCGAGAAGCGAAGTTCCTAATTGAATTGCTACCCAGAACCCAACCAATCTTGAAACCCACCTATTGTGTGAGTCGTGCTGAACTTACAGAGCTAGAAAATTAGCTTTCTGAACTTATTACCCGAAAGTTTATCTACCCTAACCATTCTCTTTGGGGTGCTCCTGTACTATTCGTGAAAACGAAGGATGGTTCTCTCAAACTCTGTGTGGATTACTGAAAATTCAAACGAGTGACAGTTAAAAGCAAGTACCCTTACCTCGAATCGATGACCTCTTTGATCAATTGCAAGGAGCCACGATCTTCACTAATATTGACCTTAGGATGGAATACCACCAGCTAATAGTCAAAGAAGAATATATTATAAAGACTGTTTTTCGATGCAAGTACAGTTTGCATGAGTTCAGGGTAATGTCGTTCAAGTTAACCAATGCTCCTGCAGCCTTCATGGACCTCATGAATAGAGTTTTCTGAAACGCACTAGATTAGTACATCATCGTATTTATTGATGAAATCTTACTATCCTCGAAGAGCCTGGTGGAATATGCAATACACTTGACTGAATGTTGGAGACCCTTCGTCGGGACCAACTGTATGCTAAACTTAGCAAATACTTCTTCTAGTCTGATCAAGTTTCCTTTTTCGATCATGTAATTTTGAGTGAAGAAGTTTTTGTGGATCTGTCCAAGGTTGAAATAGTAGTCAACTAGAATCTGCCTACCAATGTGGCCATGGTACGTAGTTTCCTTGGCTTGGCACGTTACTATCGATAATTCATCGACAGATTTGCTAAGATTGTTGCTCTATTGACCCAACTCATTTGGAAGGGCGTACCATTTGTCTGGAATTACAAATATAGTGAAAGCTTTATGGAATTGAAGTGTCATCTTACCTCTGCTCCTATGTTGATCCTCCCTGACAATACAAAAAGATTTTAGGTCTACTGCAATGCATCTCATATTGGTTTGGGGTGTGTCTTGATGTAGCATGGTAGAGTAGTTGCTTATGAGACCCGACAGCTAAAGCCTCATGAGTGAAACTATCCTACTCATGACCTGGAGTTGGCAGCCATTATCTTTACCATGAAAATATGGTGTCATTAATTAGTTTGGTTAGAATTTTGAGATTTACACTAACCACAAGAGTTTGAAGTATATCTTCTTACAAAGGGAGTTAAATATGAAATAGAGATGCTGGATGGATCTCCTGAAGGACTATTACTGCAAGATCATCTATCACTTCAGTAGAGGAAATGTAGGTGTCAATACACTAAGTCGAAAGGAGTCCGCAATGTTGGCTCAAACCATGGCCACTAGTTGGAAATTGATGGATACTATGCAGTCTCTCCACCTTAGCTACTTCGACAAAGGCACCTATCTTGCTCAAATCTGAGCTCTTCCAGATCTCTTCATGAAAATTTAAGAAGTTCAGTCCACGGACCTGAAACTCACCAAGGTAAGTTCACTCCTGATGAATCTTTTAATTTTAGGATTTTAAATGATGGACTGTTCAGATTTTAGAACCAAATTTGGGTCCATGTTGCTGTAAGGGATGATATTCTCAAGACCGCCTATGTTTTCAAGCTATTCATCCATCTCAGGAGTACCAAGACGTACCAAAACTTGAAACATCAATACTAGTGGCTGAGAATGAAGAAGAATATAGTCAACTATGTCTCCTGATGCCTTACTTGTTAGAGGATTAAGGCAGAACATTAGAGACCAGGTGGTTTCTTACAAGGTCTTCTGATTCCTAAATGAAAATGGGAACATGTAACTATGAATTTTATCATAGGATTGCCTAATACCTGTTCTGGTCAAAATTCTATTTGGGTAATCGTTGACAGACTTACCAAGATCACCCATTTTTTACCAATCAGAACCGCTGACTCCACTAGCAAATTAGCCCACGTATATATTGATGAGATTATTCTACTTCATGATGTTCCCTCATCTATTGTGTCCAACTGATTGTCAGTCGAAACGTACGATCTAGACATTGGAAAACATTTTGTGTGTTTGCATCCTTGACTTTGGCAATGACTGGTATAAATATCTTCTCCTATGTGAATTTATTTATAATAACAGCTATCATTCCATCATCAGCATGGCTCCATATAAAGCATTGTATAGAAGGCCTTGTCATTCTCCCACTTGTTGGAGTGAAGTCAAAAATCAGCACCATTTGGGATTAGACTTCATTCAGGAGACCATTAAGAAGGTCACAATCATTTGTAAGAACTTGGCTACTATCCAGAGCTGTTAGAAGAGTTACGTCGACAATCGTAGGTGGCCCTTAGAATTCGCTGTGAGAGACCCGGTTTTCCTCAAGGTTTTCCCCTACAAGGGAAAGATGCGATTCGGAAAAAGAATGAAGTTAAGCCCTCGTTATGTGGGACCTTTTCGAATCATCAAGCGTATTGGACCTATGGCATACCACCTTGCTCTATCCCGAGAGTTTATAAGTCTACATGATGTCTTTCACGTCTCAATCACTAAAAAGGTACCATCTTGACCCTTCTCATACTATCCTTCGCAATGAGGTGCAGGTACAAGCCGACATGACTTATAACGAGGTTTCCGTGGAGATTCTTGGATGGACCGACAAGGTCTTGTGCAACAAGAAGATTCCTATGGTGAAGGTGCGATGGCAGCATCATACCTTAAAAGAAACAACGTGGGAGTTGGAAAGTGAGATGAGGGAGAAGTATCCAGACCTATTCGAGACAAATTTGGGGACCAAATTTTTCTAAAGTGGGTGGGATGTAACACCCCACCAATCGCTATGCTTAATTACTTTGGAAAACTCTATTTATTCGGGCCTTTTAAAATTAAGAACTTTCGAATTTGTGCCAAGTGGCAAAATTCGATGAAGAGAGAGAGGAAAAAGATGTTCGGCATGAAAAATGAGGGAGGAAAAGCCCAAACAATTAGGATTTTCCAAATTATTTAAGTACAACGATGGGCGGGGTGTTACATCCCCCCAATTTAAAAACATTTGGTCTCTAAATTTGTCTCGAATAGGTCTGGATGCTTCTCCCTCATCTCACTCTCCAACTCCCACGTTCTTGTTACGCAAGACTTTATCGGTCTACCTAAAAATCTCCACAGGAACCTCCTCATAAGTCATGTCTGTTTGTACCCATACCTCATCGCGAGAAATAATATGAGAAGGATCAGGGTGATACCTCTTAAGCATCAAGACATGAAAGACGTCATGTTCACCCTTAAATTCTTGGGATAGAGTGAGGTGGTATATCACGGGTCCAATGCACTCGATAATCCGAAAAGGTCCCACATAATGAGGGCTCAACTTCCCTCTCTTCTCAAACCATATATTTTCCCTATAGGTGAAAAACATGAGGAAGACCTGTTCTCCCATGGCAAACACCCACCTACGATTATTGCCGTAACTCTTTTTATGGCTCTGGATAGTGGGTAAGTTCTTGCGGATGATGGCGACCTTCTCAATGGTCTCATGAACTAAGTCTGGTCCTAAATGGTGCTAGTTTCTGACTTCACTCCAATAAGTAGGAGAACAGCAAAGCCTTCCATACAGTTTTTCATACGGAGCCATGCCGATGTTGGAACGATAATTGTTATTGTAAGTAAATTTACAAAGGGAAAGATACTCATACTAGTTATCATTGAAGTTGAGGGCGCAAGCACGTAGCATGTTTTCCAATGTTTGGATCGTATGTTCTAACTAACCATCTATTTGGGGATGATAAGTAGTACTGAAATACAACCCAGACCCCATAACTTCCTAGAAGCTGTCCCAGAAGTGGGAATAAATTGGGAATTGCGATCGAACACAATGGATGAGGGAACACCATGAAGTCAAACAATCTCATCAACATATAAATGGGCTAACTTGCTAGTGGAGTCAGTAGTTTTGATGGACAGGAAATGGGCGGTTTTGGTCAGTCTGTCCACAATGACCTAGATAGCGTTTTGACTAGAACAGGTCCTAGGTAATCTTGTAATAAAATCCATAGCTAAATGCTCCCATTTCCATTCAGGAATTGGAAGACCTTATAACAAACCACTAGGTCTCTGATGTTCTACCTTAATCCGCTGAAAAGTAAGACATCAGGAGATATAATCAACTATATCATTCTTCATTACTGGCCACCAGTACTGGCACTTCAAGTCTTGGTACATTTTGGTACTTCTGGGATGGATGGATAGCTTGGAAGTATGGATGGTCTTGAGAACATATTCCCTTACAGCAATGGGGACCTAAATTTAGTTTCAGAATCTAAACAGTCCATCATCTGAAATCGTGAAATCGGGAGATTCATCATAAGTGAACTTACATAGATTCTTGTTGAGTTTCGGGTTCATGGATTGAGCTTTCTAAATTTTTATAAAGAGATCTGGCAGGGCTCGAATCTTGGCAACATAGGTGCATTTGCCATAATAGCTAAGGCAGAGAGACTGCATAGAGTCCATCAATTTCCAACTAGAGGCCAAGGTTTGAGCCAACACAGCAGACTCCTTTCAGCTCAGTGCATTAGCGACTACATTTCTTCTCCCAAGGTGATAAATGATCTTGCAGTCATAGTCCTTAAGAAGATCTATTCAGCGTCTTTGTCTCATGTTTAACTCCTTTTGTGAAAAAATGTACTTTAAACTCTTATAGTCAGTATAAATTTCAAAGGTCTGACCATACAGGTAATGATCCTATATCTTGAAGGCAAAGATAACGGCAACTAGTTCCAGGTCATGGGTAGGATAGTTCTACTCATGAGGTTTCAATTATCAAGACCCATAAGCGACTACTCTACCATATTGCATCAAGACACACCCCAAGCTAATATGAGATGCATCATAGTGGACCTGAAATATTTCTACATTATCGGAGAGGATCAACATAGGAGTAGAGGTGAGACGATGCTTCAATTCCATAAAGCTTTCACTACACTCATAATTCCATATGAATAGTACCCCTTTTCGGGTAAGTTGGGTCAGTAGGGTGACAATCTTAGTGAATCCATCAATAAACTGTTAGTAATAACCTGCTAAGCCCAGGAAACTATATACCTCGACCACATTGGTGGGTGGATTCTAGTTGACTACCATTTCTACCTTGGACAGGTCTACAGAAACTCCTTCACTCAAAATTACATGTCTGAGAAAGAAAACTCGATCCAACAAGAAAGTGCATTTGTTTAGTTTAGCATACACTAGGATATCATCAATAAAAATGATAACGCATTGATCTAGTGCGTGTCGAAAAACTCTGTTAATTAGGTCCATGAAGGCTGCAAGGACATTGGTTAATCCAAATGGCATTACCCTGAATTCATACAAACCGTACCTACACCAGAAGACGGTCTTTGAAATATCTTCTTCGTTGACTCTCAACTAGGTTATCCCATCCTGAGATCAATCTTAGAGAAGATTGAGACTCCTTATAGTTGATCGAAGAGGTCATCGATCTGAGATAAGGGATACTTATTTTTAACAGTCACTCGATTGAGTTTTCAGTAATCCACACAGAGTCTAAAGGAACCATCCTTTTTCTTCACGAAAAACACTAGAGCCTCCTAAGAAGAATGGCTAAGGTGAATAAACTTTCGAATAATAAAGTCAAAAAGCTGATGTTCCAGCTTTGTTAGCTCAACACGACTCATACGATAGGCAAGATTCAAGATTGGCTAGGTTACGGGCAATAATTCAATTAAGAACTCTACTTCTCGCAGGAAAGGTAGACAAGGAAGTTCGATAGGAAAGACATCCAAAAAGTTGCAAACAATTAGTATGGCACATACAGCAGGATCAACACCCATATTCATGTTCATTCAATGGTTAGGAAAAATAATAACAAAAATTTTATTCCTTTTTCAGAGACCATAAGTTATAATTTTACTTTCATAATCGATTATATCTCTATACTTTTCCAACCTGTCCATTCCTAATATCACATTAAATCTTACAAATCTAACAACATCAGATTTATAAATACCTCTATTCCTGAAGCTTTTATCCTATATCTTTATATACTCAATGAGTCTCTAGCAATCCCCTAGAAGGAGTTTCTACCGTTAATGTTTCTGCCAAAGATTCTGGTCTAAAATCAAGATTACAAACAAATGTACGGAAAATAAGAAAGTGAATAGCACGTGTATCGATCAGAGCCTTAGTAGAAGTATCATGAATAGAAAGCATACCCTGGATAAGAACAGGAGTAAGAAGAGTATTGGGTTCATCTAAGTGGTACACGTGACCTTGTGTTATAGGTCGGGCGACGTCTTTTAGTCACTGGGGGCAGTCTTTTATAAGCTGTTGGGTGTTTCTACATCGATAACAGGCATTATTGATACGTCAACAAGGTAGGTCACCATGCGATCGACCACAATGCTAACAGGGTTGGTTAGGCCGGGCAGGTTGAATTGTAGGTGGAAGCAAAGCAGGGGGAAGGGCAACTCTAGTTCATTTATCAAGGTGGCTACTTACTGGGTCAGGTAATCTCGTCCTAAGTTACTAGAGTGGTTGTTGGGTGTAGACTAGGGCAATGCGTTGGGGATTGGCCAAGATGAGATCTTCAGCCAACTGGACATGTTCGAGCACGTCCGCATATGAACTGGGTCTCAGCACTATGACTCGGTCATAGATGTCGGCACGAAGGCCCTTGAGAAACTTTTAAGTTTTTCAGCTCTCGGGGATGACTATTAGAGGGGCAAATATAGACAGTTGAATAAAACGGGCTACATATTGGGCAACTTTCAAACTCTCTTAATAGAGGTCCTGAAATTCCTCCTCCTTCTTTTCTCGGACATAAGCAGGAAAGAAGTTATCAAAGAATGCATCCATGAAAACTTCCCAAGTGGTAGGGGTAGGCAGGACTTTCTTTTTAAGTCGCCACTAGTGTTCTGCTTCACCGTTTAAGATGAAGGCTGCAAGGGGAACTTTTTGTTCCTCGGTCAACTCTAGGATAAAGAAGAGCTTCTTTATCTGTAGGATCCAAGCTTCGACTACTAAGGGATTAGGGCCACCATCAAAGTGTGGGGGGTTAAGTTTCCTAAACTCCACTATGTTGTGGGAAATGGATCTCTCAGTGTTTCAGAATTCGGGGGCAAGAGGTGGACAAGGGTTGGCTAGATTTTGTGCTATGATTGCAGTTAATCCTTGATAGCTTGGAAGAGTTCGGCAAATTCTGGTCGGGTGATCCGGAGTTTCAGGTCACTTAGTACACTCTACAGATGGTTTTCTTCGTGTCATTCCAACAAAAGAAAGGAAAACACGAGTTGGTGGTCTAGTTTTGAAAAGATGACTTATTTTTCTTAGGTACTCTAAAGGGCTTTTTCTACCTAAGGCCTCAATGTAAGGGATTTGATCTGCAATTATTCTGTTCAGATACCATATGTGACATTCCATATGTTAATTAAGGCAAATGGGTATCAGATACAGATTCAGAATAATGAGTGTGTGACATCCCAAGTGCTAATTAAGGCAAATGGGTGTCAGATAGAGATTCAGAATAACGAGTGCATGATAAAATTTATGCAGCAGAACAAAATCATTATAAATCCCTTACAAATATATATGAGTTCCAATACATACATATACTGAGGTCAGAAGTGGCTGCAAAATACAAAAGATAAAGGTCACTTCTTTCACTATGCTATTGAACTCATCAGAGTGTAGGAACAGTCATGCACTTAGACTTGTGGATCCATGAGAGCCTCATAAACTTCCAAAGGTAGGTCAGCCTACGGTTCTTCACTTTCTTCCTCATCTGGGGGTGCATAGAAAGAGTGAATTCCATATGCTCAGTAAGAAAAACAGTATTAAATTAACATCGTAAGATTTCAAAAGTTAATTATTTTATCTTACCATTTTACTTCCTTGTTTACCTATCTTACATTATGAAAAATCATTTATTTGTTTAGAAAACGATATGTTAATACAAACAATCAAATATATATCATGCTAGATAATAGAGAAAATTAAATAAATCATGAAATGCTCATATTTTTGTGTTATACTTCGTGAAGTCATTACAACTTCCATCTCTGAGAGTAGATACAGATTTCTAACTACCCAAGTAGAATGACCAGATCAGATACAAATACGGCAATTTGCTCATGCCCATTTCCGGTTGGCCAAACTATGGTACGAGCTATGACCATGGTCGTCCCAGCCATACTGGCCCTAACAGATATCTACAATCGCGACATTACTTATCCATGGGTGACCTCTACAGCTAGTGCAATACCACTATCGTCAGATAGTACACCATCATCCATTGAGAGAAATCCTCTTACGTCTTTCCAGACCAGATAGGGGAGGAGAAAACAAATACCCAGAATGGTAAGGGAAATATATACACCTAAGAGATAAAAGCCTAACGGGACACTTGATGCAATATGCATATCAATACAGATATACTTTGGACTAAACAAGCTTCATTCCACTTTTCTCTTTTTTTTGTTTTGTACTTTTTACTGTTACCGATTACATATTATATTTATTACGTGTAAATTCATCAAATGTCTGTAATTCTCATAGCATGCTTGAAAACAAGAACAATACAAACTATTTAAACACAGAGGCATATAAAACAAACAAAATAACAATTATATTAATTTAGTTTTTCTAAATATACTCTTCAATACATCAAAATAAATACTAGATTCCTTACCGAAACCTTGATGTTTTCCTCCTTCACCGTTCTCCTTTCTTTCTCTTCTTCTCTCACTAGACTATTATCTCTCTCTCTCTCTCTAAACCTTTAAAAAATAAAAGAATGGAAGTGTGGAGAGGAAGAGAAGGGGGAGGGCAAATTTATAGAGTTTTAAAATCGTCAGATTCGCACCAAGTGGCAAAATTCAGTGAAGAGAGAGGAGATGTTTGGCATGAAAAACGAAGGAGAAGGGCCTCCTCCACCGACGACGACGGCGCATCACCTGAGGCAATAGCAGCACACTGCCCAAGGTGGCAATGCCCTAGCCGACACATTACAGGCTAGCTTGTAAGCGCATAGGCCTCCTGCCGCACGTGCAGGGCTTAGGTGCTCTAAGTGCCGCACACGCAGGCTTACTACGCATAGACCCCAGGCGCACAGGGCCTATTCGCGCAGGCCTACTGCCCAGATAGCGTGCGAAAGTGTGTGGTGCCTATCCGCGTGCGAGTTGACGTGCGGACGACTCGCTTGCATGCAATAGGATGCGCAGACAGCCCGTCTGTGTGCAACAAGACGCGCGTAGGTCCTAACCCCACGTCGTTCGTGCTGTGCGCACGTCCCGTCTGTGCTGTGCGCACGTCCCGTGCGCGCATGCGTGCAGACTGGACTTGCGCGCATGCGCGCGGATTGGTCGTGCGCGCATGGGTGCGAATGGGACGTGCGCACACGCACAGTGCCCAACACCTGCGTGGGCAACTTGAAAAATCCCGCTGGATTTTCATTCCAATTCGCCGTTTTTTGATTTTTTTCTCAAATTTTATATGTAATTTAAATGAGTTAGACTTAAAATTAAATATTAAAATTAAATAAAATTAAATAAAATAGAATTAATTAAAATTAAATTAAATAAATAGGAAATCAACTAAAATTATGAATTATGATAAATATTAAGCAGCATAAATTAATTAAGTTCAATGCGGCCAAAGACTTGAATAAATAGAGTTTTCAAATCATTTTAACACATTGATAGGCGGGGTGTTACAGAGTACATGATAAAATTTTATGCAGCAGAACAATTAATATAAATCCCTTACAAATATATATATATATGAGTTCCAATTATATACATATAACTGAGGCCTAAAGTGTCTATAAAATACAAACAAAACAAAACACAAAATAATGTCAGTTCTTTCACTATGCTATTGGACTCATCAAAGTGCGGAAACAGTCATGCACTCAAATTTTGTGGATCCATGAGATCCTCATAGACTTTCAAAGATAGATCAGCCTGCGGTTCCTCATTTTCTTCCTCATCTGGGGAGGGATGGAAAGAGTGAGTTTCATATGCTCAGTACAGCAAACAATATTAAATTAATAGCGTAAGGTTTTAAAGATGAATTATTTTAACTTAAAAGCTTACCATTTAGCCACCTCATAGACCGATCTTATATTATGAAAATAATTTATTTATTAAGAAAATAGTATATTAATATGAACAAATCAAGCATACATCATATCAGATAATAGAAAAAATCAAATAAATCATGAAATGCTCAAATTTTCATACCATGTTCGCAAAGTCATTACAACTTCCATATCTGAAGGCAAATACATATTTTTAACTATCTAAGTAGAATGACCAGATTAGATACAGATACGGCAATTTGCTCAAACCTATTTTCGACTGGCCAAACCATGGTACGATCTATAACCAGTCATACCAACCATAGTGGCCCTATTACATATCTACGGTCACGACGGTACTTGGCCAATGGTGATCCCAAAATGATATTCGCATTACCACTCTCGTTAGAGGTACGCCGTCATCCACTAGGAGCGGTCCTCTTACGTCTTTCTAGACCAGATGGGTGAGAGGGGAACAGATACCCCGAAGGGCTAGGGGAACAGATACCCTTCAGAGATAAAAAGCCTAATGAGACACTTGATGCAATATGCATGTCAATACAGGTATATATTTCGGGCCATTTAGACTTCATTCCACTTTTCTCTTCTTTTTTTTATTCTTTATTTTTACTAGGCAATAATTCCGACTTCATATTATATTTTATTACATGAAAATTATCAAGTGTCTACATAGCATGCTTGAAAACAAAAATAATTTGACTTATCTAAACTATAACCACAAAGGCATACAAGCAGGCAAAATCACAATCATCATGTTTAATAATTTTATTTTATCTAAAAAAATCTCTTAAGACATAAAAAAAATACTAAATTCTTTACTGAAATCTTGATGTTTTCTTCTTCATTGTTTCTCTTTGCTTTTCCTCCTTCTCTCACTAGATTACTCTCTCTCTCTCATTTTCTCTCTCTAAGTCTAGAAAAATGAAAGAATGGAAGAATGGTGTGGTAAGGCCTATTTATAGAATTTTGAAACTGTCAGATTCGCATCAAGTTACGAAATCCAGTGAAAGGAGAGGAGAAAAAGATGTTCAACACAAAAAACAAAGGAGGAGGGCCTCCTCAATCGGCGTCGGTAGCACACCACTTGAGGCGATGGCGGTGCACTACCCGAGGCTGCAGTGCCCTAGCTGGCGTGTTGTAGCCTAGCTTGCAGCCACACAAGCCTCCTGCTACGCACGCATGGGCTACTAGCCTACGCGTACACAGGGCCTAGGGCGCGCAAGGCCTATCCACGCGAGCCTATTGCGCAGACAGCCTGCCTACATGCGACAAGATGCATGCAGGACCTGTCCCCACGTCGTGCGCATGGATGAGACGTGTCTTCTGTGTGCGCGTCTTGTGCGTGCTGCGTGAGAATGGGACGTGCGTGTTATACGCAAGTCCTGCGGCTACTGGGAGCGTGCGCGCGCGCATACAGGCGCGACATCCGTGCAAGCAGCTCTACTTCCCCGTGGGATTTCTTCCCGTTTCGCCATTTTTCTAATTTTTCTCAATTTTCTAAAATTAAATTGAATCAAGTTAAATACATATTAAATAATAAAAATAAATAAATAAAAAAAATAGAAGCAAAATAATTAAAAATCAACCAGATTTATGAATTACGATAAATAATACACAGTGTATTTTAAATGAGTTTAATGCGGCCAAAGGCTCAAATAATTAGGATTTTTTAAATTAATTAAGCACAACGATGGGTGGGGTATTACACATCTATTATTGCTCCAGAAGCTTCATCTCTTCCTACACTTAGACAATCACAACGAGATCATCATCCACCTGCTTATTTAAAGCATTATGAAGTTAGTGATGATTCCGATAATGATAAAGATGTCATTCATTATGCTTTCTTTACAGATTGTGATCTAGTAATGCTCGAAGAAGCGTCTAATGAAGTTGGTGGATTAAAGCAATGATGAATAATTTTTTTTCCATTAAGAAGAATAACACATGGGAATTAACTACTTTGTCGAAAGGAAAGAAATTAATTAGAGTCAAATGGGTGTACAAGACAAAGTACAAGCCTAACAAAAAGGGGAACGGTTTAAAGCGAGGCTAGTTGCAAAAGGATACAAGCAAAGTCAGGTATTGATTACTTTGAAGTATTTATGCCTATTGCTAGATTAGATATTGTGTGTATAATCATTTCACTTATTGCACGAAATTGTTGAAAAATATATCAAATGGATGTAAAGTCAGCATTTCTAAATGGTGTCTTCGAAGGAGTGTACATTGAATAACCACTTAGTTACGAAAACAAAGGTGAAGAAGATAAAGTTTATCAGTTAAAAAAAGCTTTATATGAGCTTAAACAAGCACCAAGGGCATGGTACACTCATATTGACACTTATTTTCTTGATCATGGTTTCCAAAAGTGTTCATACCAACATACTCTGTATATAAAGACAAACAAGGATAGAGACATTATTGTTGTTTGCCTTTATGTGGATGATTAGATCTTCATCGGCAATGATTCAAGACTTTTGTGAGAATTCAAGGCAATATGATTACCCACTTTGAGATGACAAATATGGGGTTAATGTTTTACTTATTATTGAGGCCAATCAAACAAATATATGCATATTCATTTTTAAAAATAATATAGGAGATTGATGCAGGCAGAGAATGGGGATGGATTATTTTGACTCCCGAAACCTCACTCAACGTCACACCAGAAAAACTTAACTACCTAATTTACCTTCCTTACTTGAACGACACCCAATAATATGAATGCAAATCAAACATAATCGAGAAATAAAAAGAATAAAGAAAGACGCCATGACTTACTTGAAAAGTTGATCTCGATTCTTTGGCTCAACAAGTCTTCTAAAGCTCTCTAAGTTGAAGAAACTTGAAGAACACTCAAAAAAATTAGCCAAATCTAATTTAGAAATAAAACAAAAGCTTTAAAATTTTATTAAACTCAAGTTGTGATTACAAACTAAGAATTGAAGCATTTATATAGACTCTACTCTTCTAATACGAATAAAAGTAGGATTGCATATTTTTTATTTGATTACTTAAACTTAATTTAACTAAAACACTTAAACAAAAATATTAAAATAATTAACTTATATCTAAACTTAATAAAATTATCAAAATTATTAAAACAAATACTTAAAAATATTCTTCTCTCTTATCTAAATCTCCATGGGGCTTTATCTTTTTTGGACTTCTAATTTAAATAGAAATTCACCTCCAATTTTGCACTTTAATTACATGGCATACTTTGTAAAACTATTGTAGCTTGGAATTATACGAAAATTAGGAAAAAGGGGAGAAAAGAGTCTGAGTAGGACTCATCATGCAGCTATCAGCCTGGCCGCGTGCAAGTGGCATACAGGTTGTTGGTAGTGTGTGCCTAACGCATGCAAAAAGTCCCTTGCGTGCACATAGATGGTCGAGCGTGTAGTAGGGGTTACTCGCACATGGGCCTGCTCCTGCGCACATCTGGCTTATGCTTGCGCTCGTGGATGCTCACTCTTACTGCGCACCGCTCCTTCACGTTCTGCGTGCTTCTCCTTGCAGACAGAAATCTTGCATATGCGGGTATGTTGTTTCGTGCATGTGCATGCCCACACACGTGTATCCAATGGGTACCAATACCCATATGATGTTTTGGGTTTCTTCTTGTGGTAGAATTCTTGGGGCTGAGCCTTTCCTTGGTTGTGAGACCCAATAACTTTCTTAATTCCCATCTTTTTTTATTTTTCCCCTTCTTAGACCGTTGTTCAAACCCGTTTAGTTCTTTCTGGGCTCTAATTCACCTTCCTAGTGTGTCCTAGAAGCACACCATTACACAACCTTTTCCTCATTTCTATTGTCATATCTCCATTCTCCACATGGGTCTCTAACTTATCACAAGGTTTCTCCTTATTTATTATCACATCAGAGATATTTTTAATAAATTTAATATAGAAGCCTGCAAACTAATCCTAACATTAATGGAATAAAGGTTAAAGCTTGTGAAAGATGACACAGTGACTTGGTTGATGCAAGAAACTTCAGGAGACTTATTAGAAGCTTAAGGTACTTAAAAGCAACTAGATCTGACATTGTTTATGGAGTTGGCATTGTGAGCAACTCTATGGAATCACCACAGCAGTCTCATTAGCAAGCTGTAAAGAGAATATTGAGATATACTAAAGGAATGTTAGATGATGTCATTTTCTATTCACCCGCTAACAAGATGGGATTAATTGTTTACACAGACAGTGATTGGGCATGTAACACTAAAAAAAGGAAAAGTACTTCAGGTTATGTGTTTAATCTTTATTCAGGTGCATTTTCTTGGTCCTTTAAAAGCAACAAGTTGTAGCACTTTTAACAGTAGAAGTAAAGTATATAGCAAGTGTAGGTTGTGCTACCTAAGCAATTTGGTTTTGAAGGATGTTTAATGACTATAACATCAACAAGATGATCCAACAACAATCTATTGTGATAATAAATCTAATATTACCTTAACAAAAAATCTAGTGTTCCATGATCGTAGCAAACACATCGACATTAGACATCACTACATCCATGACTTGCTAAGAGATAAAGAGATCATGGTTGGGTACTGTACATCTAAAGATCAACTCGCAATATTTTCACCAAGTCGCTTAAAGCAAATTATTTATCAAGTTAAAAAAAATGTTGGGAATAATTAAATCAAGTTTTAATGGAAGATGATGGAAAACTAAAATTAATTTAATTTTGTTGGAAAATTCAATTTGATATAATTTTGTTGGAAAATTGAGTTGGATTTAATTTTGTTGGAAAATTGAGTTGGATTTAATTTTGTTGGAAAATTGAGCTAGATTTAATTTTGTTGGGAAATTAAGCTGGAATTAATCTTGTTGGAAAACTAAGTTGAATTTAATCAACAATAAAGAGGAAGAAGGCAATGGGGCAACTTTGATGCTTATACATAAAGTTTAGACATAAGAGAAAAATATATATATTAGGGTCTGATGTGAAAATTTTGAGTGAGAGTTGTTACCTTTGATAAGCTAATACGTAACGAGTTTGGATGTAAAATTATCTTATGAGCATTGTAAAATTTGTGTTCTTTCATCAATAAAATTTTGAGTGTTTGTTTAATTATCAAATTCATTCTACTAGCAATTATAACAAAATTAAATTGTCAACAAATAATTAAAATAAGACTCTAGAAATTGTAAAGAAATAATTAAAATAAGATGCCACGACTTACCTAACAAGTTGATCCCGATTCTTTAGCTCAACAAGTCTTCTAAAGCTCCCTAACTTGAAGAATACTAAAAAAATTAGCCAAAACTAATTTAGAAATAAAACAAAAGCTATAAAATTTTATTAAACTCAAGTTATGATTACAACCTAAGAATTAAAGCCTTTATATAGACTTCACTCTTCTAATACAAATAAAAGTAGGATTATATATTTTTACTTGATTGCTTGAACTTAATTTAACTAAAACACTTAAACAAAAATATTAAATAATTAAATCATATTTATACTTAATAAAATAATCAAAACTACTTAAAACAAATAGTTAAAAATATTCTTATCTCTTTATCCAAATCTCTATGTGGCTTTATCTTCTTTGGACTTCTAATTTGAGCATAAATTCACCTCCAATTTTGCACTTTAATCACATGGGATAATTTGTAAAAAAAATGGGACAAAAGAGTCCAAGTAGGACTTATGATGTAGCTAGCCGCGTGCAAGTGGCATGTAGGCTGCTAGTAGCGAAAAGTCCCTCACACAAAAACAGATGGTCGGGCATGCAGTAGGGGTCGTTAGCACATGGGCCTACTCTTGCCCGCATCTAGCTGATGTGCGCGCGCATGCATGATTGCTCTTGCTGCACAGCTCTCCCACATGTTCTGTGTGCTTCTCCTTACAAAAAAAAATCCCACATATGCAGGTAGGTACCTTGGATCGTACATGTGCATGTCCATGCATGTGTATCCAATGGGTATCCATAACCATATGATATTTTGGGTTTCTTCTTGTGGCAGAATTTTTGAGCTAAGCCTTTCCTTGGTCGTGAGGCCCAATAACTTTTTCATTTCCCATCTTTTCTTTTTTCTCCTCTTCCTATATTGTTTTTCAAGCCCCTTTAGTTCTTTCTAGGTTCCTGACTTACCTTCCCTTTGGTTTTAGACTTGGATTTGTGTAGACCCTGCTTGAATACTTTCAGTTCAAGAGTACTTCCTAGTGTGTCCAAGAAGTACACCATTGTACAACCTTTTCCTCCCCTCTATTGTCATATCTCCATGAAAATAGTTCTCCACGTAGGTCTCTTGTTTTTCACAAGATTTCTCCCTCTTTATTATCACATTAGAGATATTTTAAATAAATTTAATATGGAAGCCTTCAAACCAATCCTAACACCGAGGAAATAAAGTTAAAGCTTGTGAAAGACGATACAGTGACTTGGTTCATGCAACAAACTTTAGGAGACTTATTAAAAGCTTGAGGTACTTAAAAACAACTAGACCTAATATTGTTTATGGAGTTGGTATTGTGAACAAATTTATGGAATTATCATGACAATCTCATTGACAAGCTCCAAAGATAATATTGAGATATATTAAAGGAATGTTAGATGATGACATATGTTATTCAACCACTAACAAGATGGGATTAGTTATTTAGACAGACATTGACTGGGCAGGTTATACACTAAAAAAGGAAAAATAATTTAGGTTATGTATTTAATCTTTATTCAAGTGCATTTTTTTGGTCCTTTGAAAACAATAAGTTATAGCACTTTCAATAGTAAAAGTAGAGTATATAGCAGTTGTAAGTTTTTGTTACCTAAAAAAATTTGGTTGCGAAGGATGCTTAATGAATTAGAACATCAAAAAGATGATCCAATGATAATCTATTGTGATAATAAATCTACTATTGTCTTAACAAAGAATCTAGTGTTCCATGGTCATAACAAACACATCGACATCAGACATTACTACATCCGTGACTTGGTAAAAGATAAAGAGATCATGGTTGAGTTCTGTGCATCTGAAGATCAACTCATAATATTTTCACAAAGTCACTTAAAGTAAATATAT
Organism: Carica papaya; assembly: GCF_054855325.1. Taxonomy (NCBI): domain Eukaryota; kingdom Viridiplantae; phylum Streptophyta; class Magnoliopsida; order Brassicales; family Caricaceae; genus Carica; species Carica papaya. The sequence continues at coordinate 15,731,503 of NC_142313.1, read as the reverse complement.
TTATCAAGTTAAAAAAAATGCTATGAATAATTATATCAAGTTTAAGGGAGGATGTTGGAAAATTAGGTTTGATTTAGTTTTATTGGAAAATTGAGCTGGATTTAATCTTGTTGGGAAATTAAGCTTGAATTAATCAACAATAAAGAGGGGGAAGGCAATGGGGCAACTTTGTTGCTTATATATAGAGTTCAAACAGAAGATGGGAAAAAATACTAGGGTCTGAGGTAAAAAAATTGAGTGAGATTTATTACCTTTAACAAGCTAATGCATAACTGGTTTGGATGTGAAATTGTTTTGTGAGCATTATAAAATGTGTGTTCTTTTATCAATAAAATTTTAGTGTTCATTTGATTATCAAATTCATTCTCTTGGCAATTACAATAAAACTAAATTGCTAACAAATAATTAAAATAAGACTCTAGAAATTGAAAGGAATAATTTGAAAACGAGAAAATTAATTAATTAATAGATTATTAAATTTAAATTATTCTCATAAAAATTTTATTTTTGTCAATAGTTTTAATTTTTCTACAAAATTTTAGATAAATTATTTCAAAATACATTTGTGCTTATATCTTTCGTGAGCGAGTGCATTTCACCCAAATCCACTGTGGTTCTTTTCATATCAAAATAACCAAGGCCAAGCTCCTGATTAGTGAGAATAACACCAAGTGGATCATACTCGTATTGAAAAGAATTTTAAGTTTGATAATTTTAATTTTGATATCAAAATTTTGTTACGCCTCAATATAATTGTATATTTTGAATACATATGCAAAAGATGTAAATATTAAGTCTTTATTTTAAAATATTACATGCATTCAATATCTTTGTTGATTCAACTAGTAAGCATTATTTTGGTTATGTTTAGAACTCTATATAAAGTCAGAATGTTACAAAACGTTTATAGATAAAAACTAAAAAAATAAATAAATCTCTTTGCAATTAGTGGAGCTTTATACTTGTATATAAAGTCATTAGGGTTATGTTTTCTTCTTAAAACTCATTTACAATATCTTAGTTAATGTAGCACCCGGAAAGGAGGAAAAAAAAAAAAAAAAAAAAAAAAAAAAAAAAGGGGGGGGCCACGTCAGCAGCCACGTCAGCAGGCCCGGTCAGTAGTCCCGGCCAACCGGGGCCTGCCACGTGGCAAGACCGCGTCACTCCGAAAGGAGCCACGTTGGCGATCCGCGTGGGTGCGATCCGACGGCCCAGATCAATCGCGCGATCGGACGGCCCAGATTCAATCGCACGGACGGCCCAGATTCAATCAAAAACGAACGGCCCAGATTAAAACGAAATGAACGGCTGTGATCAAAAGGCAAGGGGTTATAAATAGAACCCCTACACCAGACCACAAACCCTAGCCGCCCGCCGCTCGCCGGAGAAGACGAACCAGAGGCCGACCGCCGCCACCCGCCGCCGCACCGGGGAAATTTCCGACCGCCGATCGAGGTAAATTTCATACCCCCGACTCGTTTTTCTCCGCTGATTCCTCCTATGGCCAAATTGAGGCCGAAACCCAGCGGCGCCGCCGCGCCCCTCTCGGTTTTTTGCCTCCGACGAGGTCCTTCCCGGCCTCCGTTCGATGCAATTTTTATATCACCGTGATCACCATTCTTTTCTCTACAGGTTGACCGAAGCCGAATCACCAAAACACGAACCTCGCCGGAGAGCCGCCGTACCCGAGAGCGCCGCCGCCGGTAAGCTCTGCTTTTCCGTGATTTTTGGCCCCCCGAGGGCCCTAGGGTTGTTTTCTAACAAGGACCAATGCGAGTGTGGCCGAATTCGGCTGAAAACGGCCGAAAACAGCCAACCCGAGGCGACTCGCCGCCGCCAGCGGCGGCGCCGTCGCCGGAGCACGGCGGAGCCGCCGTGCCGGAGTTGCGATTTGGTCCGAAAGGGGCCCTGGGCCTAATTTGGATTTTTTTTGGAACACGTGCAGGTACTGTTAGTGTGTTTCAGTTCCCCGGGAAAAATTCAGGGAAAATTAGGGACGGCCTGCAAGCGCACTGTGAATCGTATTCGGATCCCGAAAACAAGTAAGGACCCCTCACCCTATTTCCTATCACGGTATTAAAGTTCAAAATGATAAAACGGTATTTCTTGAATTAACGAATGTGTGAAATTGCTTAAGGTGGCTAATGGAGCCCGAGTCTAGTGTGATTGGTGATTTACTGTTATTTAGCCTGTTTACAGCTTTAAATGCAAAATGAGGTTTGATGTGTTCATTTTACAGATTTGTGTGCAAATACTACGTTTTTATTAATCATGGGTTGAATGACTGAAAAAATGATACTGTATGTTGTCTGTTCGGCATGAATTACTGTTTTGCTTGTTTGTATGTGAATTGATGATGCTGACTGAGGAAAAGGAAAATGAAAGATTGTGTAGACTGATAATTGTATTATGAGGGTCAGCCTAACTAGATATCCTGGGAGATGGTGGACGGACCAGGTCCGTAGGGAACCCTACCGGGATTGTGGTCTCACATGCCGGACGGGGTATGGAGATCTTATGGTTTTGGCGCCCATACCGGACGGGGTATGGGGACGGCCCGTTTCACCCTCATACCGGACGGGGTATTGAGGTTCATGGTTTTGGCGCCCATACCGGACGGGGTATGGGGACGGCCCTGGAAAACTGATTATGAATGTTAAAGGTTAACGGGTAGCGGAACCCCTATGGACCCCCACGGATACTAGTAGGCTGGTAAATGAGAAAAAGATATGTTGTACAATGATTGAATTACAAGAGGCGTGATAAGTGTTATGTTTTACAGCTTATATTATTCCATGATTATGATAATGTTATTATTTTTCTTATATTGTTTTCATAAATTCCACCGAGGTAAGTGGATGGTAAAGGTTTTCATGTTAATAAACGAGTTTATTGTAAATTATGCTCCATTGGTCTTTTTGTGTTTTTCTACCCACCTTTACCTCCGTGACGGTGAGATATCGTGATGTTCTTACTGGGCTAGTGTAGCTCACTCCTTATTTAACCATTTCAGATCAGGAAGACATGGTTCCTGAGCCCGTTCCGCAGGAGGACGACGAAGGGGATGCCTAGAGACTCTGTAGTCATACTCATAGTTTTATTTTCGAGTTTCTCTCTTAGTTAGTTTAATCTTTTATATTTTAAGTACGTTTTTGGTTTTTCGTGTAAGGGATGTTAACTGAAATTTTGATCTCGCTTCCGCATACGATATATTTAAATACTCATTTCATTTCAATATTTCCGGGGACGTTACAGTTAAGCTAGCAAATCAACCAATTTTTAGATTTTATTTTACAAGATTGAATCAATGTTATTATAAACTCCTTTCAAACAAGTGTATAAGGAAGAAGAAATTAACCCATTAAAAATTAATCAATAAAATATCTATAAAATTTATCTCTAAAACCTTTTCTTTAATTTAGAAATAAAATTTCACTTACTTTTCAATGAACTTTTAAAACTGATTGTAAGGAATTGTTTTCAAAAGTTATTTAATGAAAAGGTACATTAAAAACTTGGCATTTTCTGCTTCTACTGTTGTGGTAAAATCAATCAAACTACTTTTGATGATAAGAAATTCACACTACTTATAGATTATGTTTAAAATATTCAAATAATTTTTTTTTTTTAATCTAACTATCCTTCTATTAGGTTCGTATTTTAGAAATTTTACAAGATATTCTACATTTTTAAATATTTTAAGTTAAGTGAATAGCCTTTCTGTAATTTATAAAGAATAATTTTTGCTCAGAAATTATTAGACACACGAAAAGTAATTTTTTCTCATTTATTTAAGAAGTTTATTTTTAGTTATTCTAGAATAATATTTCAAGAATTATACGATTTTTTTCATAAATTTATTGCCTCACTTATTGTTAAAAAAATAAAAAAATTAGAAATAAAATAATAATGGAGACTTTTTTAAAGCATGTATTATGACATCAGAAAATAATTACTCACTGCAGATGGATTAAACAGTTGTCCTCCTAGGATACATGAAATGTATGAAATTAAAGTAGAATTAATTATATTTTATTAAAGAGGAGGAAAGAAGAAATTTCACTATTTATATCAACTAATTTTAAAGTAATCAAATATATAATTAAAATAATAAATGTATGCATTGTATATCATTCTTCAGTTGTCGCATGCTTATAATTATTAGAATAACTTATTTTAATTACAATTATTTAAATTTACATCCTACTTTCATTTATTTTTATGAAAAAACAGTGTCCTGCGAGTTCAAAGTGAGTAGTAGATTTAGAAAGAAAAATCCAACAGCGCACAATTTCCATTGCACGCATCGAGACATATTACGAATCCCGTGTGACTAATGACGTGGCATATTTTTAGTGGATGGTGGATGGGTGGGTCCCACACCAACCAGAATACTGCTAAGGCAGTGGAGCCGACGTCACCCGCTCCCCAAAAGCCGTCCAGATGCAAGAAGTAACCGGAATATATATCCACGTAAAGACACTTTTTCTGTCCTGCAACCGGGTCAGTAAAAACATTTTTAAAAAAAAATAATCATAACAGTAAAAAATAAAATTATACTACAACAAAAAGTTAAAATTTTCTTCTGATTTTGGGGATAAAAATAATTAAAAATTCGAATTTTAAATAGGATTTATTTTTAAAATATGATTCAAGATTAGCTGTAAAAAGTAAATTATCATGAATGGATGGTGGGTCCAAATAATTCTTTTTTTGTTTTCCACTTACATTTACATAAAATTTATTGAGACACATCATATTTTGAATTGAAAGTATATTTATAATTAGTTATATTTAAATTAAATTATTGAAATTTTTTATTCCTTTCAATAAAGTTATAATTTTAATTTATATAACTTTTTTAAAAAAAATAAATTAAATTTTAAATCCTAATATAATTATACAATGAAAAACTTTAATTATCATAAACTATTTACTTCATTTAAATGCATTACGTTTTACTAAAATAAAAATTAATTTAAACACTATAATTCTGTTAATTAATTAATAAATTAAATTGTTAGTCCATTAAATTATATAAATTAATTAATATGAATATATAATATATTTACAAAATAAAAAATTTATATATTTAATAAAATTTAAATTTATAATTTTTAAATAATATTACTAAAAATTCAAACTTAACTACAAATCAGATTTTTATTTATATAAAAGTACTATTTAATTATTAAAATGTAAATTAAAAAATATATAATTTTTAATTAATCTTTTTTACTAACTCTCAATTCTTAATTAGTCCACGTGGCAACCTATGATTGGACAGCTGAAAAAGGCGGTTGGCCGTTTCCTTTGCTCGGTGGTGCGACGATCGCCAACAAAATAGCAAACGGTGTCTTCGCTTGCCTTCTTTCTTATTTGCAAGAAACTCATACGGACAAGGGAAAGATTGAGTAGAAACTAGAAACTCTTTTGTTTGGAAATTTTAATAGACACCTATATATATACATATAAAGAGAATAGGCGACATATAAAACTCTGTATTTTCACGGGAATGACAAAAAGAGTTTTATGATTTAGTAAACTTGAAAAGTTGAGTGAATATCCAATATCCTTGCACCATAAAAAGGTTTTTTATAATCTGGATATCTCTTGTTTGTATGCCTAGAATTTACCCAGAAACCCAGATTCCGGAATTTCAGTTTTATCTTTTCTCTTTACGCTCTATGCTTCTGCTATAAAAATTTGCTAGGAGAGAGATATATATATATATATATATAAAATACTGGAACATGGATTTTTGGCCGGAGTTTCTTGCGAGCAGTCAAGGAAAGGAATTTGTGGCAGGTGGTTTCGGTGGCATTGCCGGAATAATCTCCGGTTACCCTCTCGACTCGTTACGTATCCGGCAACAGAGCTCGAACTCCGGCTCCGCTCTTACCCTCCTGCGCCGTTTGATAGCCACTGAGGGCCCTGCTGCACTCTACAGAGGCATGGCTGCACCATTGGCCTCCGTCACATTTCAGGTTTCAATTTTTTCCTTTTTACTTTCGTTTTTCTTGGATCGATTTCCTATTGTTTGAATCGAAGGGTTCATTAGAAGCCTTATCCCAAGATTGCCCTTCAACTGATTTTAACCAAATAATTATTTTTTTAAGAAATCCTGCTTTACACTTCTTGTGATAGCTTATCAACAAAACATTACATGGTATATGGCCTCCATCAGATGTCATTTCATAGTCATCTTGTAGAATTATTATTTTGGGTCCTTCAATCCTCCATAGCTTTTAGGTGACCCTACTAGTATGGATAGGTAGAAAACATACATAAGTCAATATAACAGAGTTTTTAGTTTCTTTGGAATATAGCAAAAGACATTTTTGGAAAAACCATGAACCTTAGTCCAGAAAGCAGACGAAGAAGCCATTTTGTCCTGAAAGAAAGGAAAAATGTTTAAGAAATTAATTGTAGCTTATAATCATTCTTAGTACAAAGTGATTAATTGTTTAATTTGTTTTCTATATTGAGGATTTTGTTTTTCAATTTTGAAGCATATTTAATAATACTCATTTTGTCATCTGCGGTTGCCCCTTTGATGGCTTATGTTCTTGCTGTTTGTCTTGATGTAGCTGGGTCTTAGGTCTCTTTTACTTATGATTGATCTAGGATCAGATAATTGTGTTGAGTATTTCTCTAAGCAATTTTATTACTCCCCTAATCAAGTCTAAATCTCATCAATGTTTCAACTATTATTCTTTCACTGGCTTAGCCTACTGGTAATAAGGAGTTTGCAAATTGCAGAATGCTATGGCTTTCCAGATCTATGCAATCTGCTCCCGGGCATTTGATTCATCTGTTCCAGCCACCGACCCTCCATCGTACAAAGGTGTTGCTTTAGGAGGGATTGTTACTGGAGCTATGCAAAGCATAATGCTTAGCCCGGTAGAACTCATAAAAATTCGCCTTCAACTGCAGAACAATAGTAAATCATCTTCCCTCAAGAATATTCATCAAATTGGTCCAATAAGCGTTGCCAAAAGCATATTCAAAACAGAAGGTTTAAGGGGAATTTACCGAGGATTTACTGTAACAGTCCTCAGAGATGCACCCGCACACGGCTTCTACTTCTGGACATATGAGTATATGCGAGAACAGCTTCATCCTGGCTGCAGAAAGAGTGGCCAAGAAAGCTTGAGAACAATGCTGGTAGCAGGAGGGTTAGCGGGAGTTGCTAGCTGGGTCAACTGCTATCCATTAGATGTTGTGAAAACAAGACTACAGGCTCAATCACCAACTTCCCTAAAAAAATACAATGGCATAATCGATTGTTTCCAGAAAAGTGTGAAGCAGGACGGTTTCAGTGTGCTCTGGAGAGGATTGGGAACTGCTGTAGCTAGAGCCTTTGTGGTCAATGGAGCTATATTTTCTGCATATGAGACAGCATTAAGGTGCTTATTCAACAACGGGAGTATTCAAACTGAGAATGCTATCTAGGATAAACTCGGCTTTTGCCCAATTTAAGGATTGCCAAGTAGAAATTCGATATTTCCTTTTGTCTCTTTTGCCCCATACAAGAACCTATAATATATAGTTGTTAGCCTCTTGAAGTAACATGGTAGTGCTAAGGTGACTTTTCATTTTACTGTTAAGAACCATTAAAGAAAAAAACAATTCAAGAATGTAGAATGTCACCACTTATAGAATTGTTATGCTGCAAGGTTTCATTAAGATAACTAGTGAATTTATTCATGTTTACTCGTACATTTACTGAACTTGATGTAATCTAGAGAACCAGATTCATTCTAAAGATGATTATGGATTAGTCCATAGCCTAGAAATGCACCCTTAAGGGTAAACAAAATGCATCACGCTATAAATCCAATCAAATCAGGCTCATCTTCTGCCTCATAAGCATCGAACCCAAAGCTTGTCTGCGCCAAAGCAAATTAATTATTATGGTGCCCAAGATTCCGAACTATTGCTTGAATCTGCTTCCACAGATCAGGACAGTCAAAAACTTCATATTCAAGAAAAACTTCGTTGCACCCCAGTTGCATCATCATTGTGCAGCATCAGCAATAGTGCTAATGCCTCCTGCAGCAAATTGTACAACAGGAAGCCTTCCCATTTGCTTGGTTTGTACTATCAGATCATAAGTCACTGTTGCTTCCTTTGCAAACGCAAGAATCTCTTCTTCATCCATGTTTATCAAACTCTGTCTTCTTTGTCACAGACCTCGCAATCCGAATGGTCTCAGCAATGCTGCCTGATGTTGCAAACCTTGAATTTGATAGACCTCCCTGCATCTATCATGTGTCTGCACGTTCTTTCACCCTCATCATTGCATCTTAGAAATTTCGACATGCACAAGAAAATGGAAGGCTGAAGTTATGTTTGTTAATGTGGTTATCAGTATCAACACTACTAAGAAGTTCTTTCTTGTCAAGGTAATCTGCGGCAGATGCTTCAAATATCTATGCTTCGAGAAAATGGCCAACCTGAATTCTTGTCATTACAGGAATGGAGACTGCCTCCCTGATTTCCTTGAGAAGGGATGTGTCAGGCATGTGAGGTGTTCCATGGTGAATTACAATTGAAAGTGCTCCAGCATCCTAGGCAATCTTGGTTTCTGCTGCAACAGCAATTCAACTATGACTCATCTTTGAAGCGTACAGAACGGGCAATTCATTGCTCCGACCATCAGCAATGTTGCTGCTGCTGCAGGCTGAAAGATCACCATCAGACATTGCAAAACATTATGTTTACTTGAATGAAGTGATAAGATAGAGACAACCAATGAAGTAAATGAATATGTTTTGGTTGCAGCTGCCTTACTATTTATTGAATCTGAAAACAAGAGTATGTAAAGCCTTGTGTTGGGTTTTTCTAGGTGAAGAAAATTTAAATTTCTATTGACTTCACTCACTTTAAAATTAACAAGTTAAAGTATCTTGGTGGGCGTCGAATTCACGAAAAATAAATTTTTAATTAACTAATAAAATAATAGTATAGTAGTGGTAAGAAGAGTCGAATCTACAGGAAATTGGAAACTAATTTTCTTCCTTGACTGACAAATAAAACGTAAACAAGGGGGGAAAGGGGTTTGTAAAACTCAATATGCAAAATATAAAATAAGTAATAAGCATAATAAAATTAAACAATCTATTGGCTGCAAGTTAAAACTAAAATAATTATAAAAAGGATTCATAGTTGATGAAATAGCTAACTCTACTAACGTAGTTAACTGATCATAAATGTAAAGATTTGTTTTATCCAAAATATGGTATATCAGTTATAGTTGTCGGAAATATTCCGACGACCAATGCTTTCTTATTCCTAAACCAACCAAAAACGTTCGTTAGTTGATTTTTCGTTGTCAAACAGTCTTAATAACATTCACAGGATTTAACTTGTCAACGATCTTGAGAGCTAGAGAGACCTGATTCAAGTTGTCGGATTCATCTGCGTGAACTGATCAACTAGATTACTTAACTTCTCAGTGCGACACTGATCACTACTAGGTGTCAGAATCACTCAAACAATTATGGATTTGAGGAGTTCGGCTAGCTACTTGTGGTTACTCTTCACACATGATGGTCATACTCAAATGGATTCAAAATAACAAATATATATATATAGGTGCAAGATGTAAATAAATATCAGATCTAAAATAAAACTCAAATTAATTCAATTAAATCTCACAAATACATTGTTGGAGTTTACTAGATCTATCAATTAAGAAAAGAAAATAAATCACCTACTCGTGATAGACTTTTTAACACAAATGAGTTCTTGGAGAATAAAGAGAAGAAAAAAAATGAAGAAGAAAAATTGCAAAAGCAACAGAAGCTGCTGTGTGCAGTGTCGGGAAGAAAAGAGATGATGCACCAGTTTGGCAACCGCCCTCTTTATAGAAAATGAGCTAAGGTTTTCTTTTTTTTGTTGATTAGGATCATTTTTCTTAATTTTTGACTTATTTCAAGCCTTTCAAAATATTTTCTCCTTGATTTTTAGTCTCAGATCTTGACTTGAATAATATCTTTTTTCATATTTAAAAAGCACTCATTTTAATTTAAATATGTTGTTGTGTGCAACTCTTAATCTTGCCTAAGGCTGAGTTGTCTAGGGCAAGACCCAAGGCTTGTTTCTAGGTTAATGACTCTTTTCATAAACGCTTCCTCTTTTTGTGTTGTTTTTCTTCGGTTCAATCCTTATATTTTGTCCTGCAATAAAACATAAAAAATAGTTCGGATTAGATAGCATACAATCAAGTTTAACAACCCAAAAATAAGTAATAATGATGTCGTTTTAAGGCACTATCAAACTCCCCAACACTTATTTTGTCCTTGCCCTTAAGCACTATACAATACACTACATCAATCCTCATCTCTTCACCTTCAACTCACTTACTCCCAATCATTTCATCACAACTCGCATGTTACACCTCAACTCTCAAGTTGCAAGAATAACCATCAACTAATAATTTGTAGACTTGAGTTTCATAGAACCACACCAATGAATAACCATTTTGACAACATCCAAATATGACATGAGAGAGTTTTGTAAATTTAGCACACAAAAATTTCATTGAGGAGATTAGGCAATACCTAGTAAAACAGCCATCAAACATGTCCAGATATAAGAATTCATGCAATTGGTTCATGCCAAAAACAGAAAAGCTTAAACACCTTTGCTTGCTTAAAATGTCACCAACCTTTTAACGCGAGAGCAAATATTTGTGATGAATGCACCCGATTACTCAATTGGTCACAGTTTGAAGTGGCTACTAGCACTACTCCAAGTCATTTGGCTAGATAAGTATATTATTATTGGTGTTCTTTTCTGTTCTTTTTTTCATTGTGAGTGCATTTTACTCTCAATCTTACACTTTTATTCTAAATATTTTTTTAAATAAGTGCGTTTTACGCTCTATCTCACTCATGACATGATAGTTAATTTAATTTATTCATTCAAAGCACACAATTCCAGATAAGCTGTAGAAGAGTTTTTTTCTAAGTATTGATATTCACCCAAAAATAAGAAAAATTAATTTTTTTTTTTGAATAGGCAACCCTCAAATAAGTCATATTCAATATATAATCAAAGATAATCATTCATAGTGTAAAAAGATGAAAACAAGGTATAATTCCTAGAAGATGGTTATAAGTGCAATTCAATTTTTGAAATATCCCATTTGAGTTGTTTAAAAATAATAGAGAGGCAATTGTGAAGGTTGGAGTTAAAAATTGTTGGAGATGCATGTGTGATGTAGCAAAAATTAAGTAAGTCAAAATACCTAGGACGATATGCCAAAAAAGAAAACTAGCTACTTAAGATGCAGAATACAAAATATAAAATGTCTCTCCCCCACACTTAAGTTACATATTGTCCCTAATGTGATGCAAATGGTAAAAAATAAAAACAAAGTGATAGATTAACTCCCCTGGTTACTTGACGTGGAGGTGGGGTGCACTAAAAAGCATCACATTTTTAAGACCACCAAAAGTGTTATCAGGTGATATAAGCTTTAGGTAAGGCTTATGTGGGGAATGACATGTGGCTGTGTTTTTCTTGAAATTCTATTTTTTTTTTCTTGTTGTAAACATGACATGGTCATGCTGAGCAGGCACACAACCATGTTTTTCTCACAAAAACACTTTGGTGGTAACACATTAAGGGTCTGACACAAGCCTTGGGCAAGGCTTATGTGTAGATTGACACACGACTGTGTTTGTCTCACAAAAATGCTTTTGTGGTAACACACGGTCGTGTTATATGGACGAGGCATGTCAAACAGCGCGTGTCTCCCAGGCACACAGTCGTGTCTTATGGGCCTGACATAAGCCTTGGACAAGTCTTGTTTGGTTGTTCCAGAGTTTGACTTTTTTCGACTCCAGTACCTGAATTCTCTATCTCTGCACTCTAATCACCATAGAACTCATATTAACTTAGAGAAAAATATTGTAAATAAATTGAAATCACTAATGTAAATAATGAAAATTGAAAAGGGATGAAGAAAAATGGATGGGTTGTCTCCCATCAAACGCCATTGTTTAATGTCCTAGGATAGACATTACTAATTTTTAAGCACTCAAAATATTTTGTCTTTTTATAATCTACTTAGCTCGTTAGAACTTATCACTGGACCAAGAACACATATTTCAAATGTTCAGTCGACGGTTTGAGCTCAAGTTTTAGTGCCTGTTAAAGAGAAGGTAAACATTTTGTGTCAGAAATAAAAAGGTCAACACATGTTTCATTGCTCTTTTGATGTTTAAGTGTCTCTAATTTGAACACCATATCTTGTGGATTCTCTTCAGCAACAAGATCGTCTTCTAAAATTTTTGAGCTGTTCACATCAAAATCATTAGAAAGCACAATGTTCAGCTTATCATCATGACTTGAATTTTTGATTTAGAGGACCTACAGTATCCATTCCATACATACAAGACACATCACTAGGATACTTCATATCATTATAAACATTAAATTTTGTCATTTCTCCATTAAATTCCATAGTGAGTGTACCATCCTACACATCTATCTTCGTCATCCTATACTAAAGAAAGGTCTTACAAGCAAAATATCAGAGGGGCTAGATGATTTTTCATCTTCCATATCTAACACATAAAAATCAGTTAGAAAAATGAGTTTATCATCTTTAACAAGCACATCCTTTAGAACTCCTTCTCAATAAACAACTAATCTATCAGTTAGCTGAATTGTACCACCTATTTCTTTTAATAAACTAGTGTTTAACCTTGAATAAATAGACAAAGGCATGATATTTATTGATGCTCCTAAATCACCCATGGCTTTCTTTATTTCTAAAATGTCTATCTTGTAAGAAATAACAAACATACCTTGGTCTTTGTATTTGGGAGATAGTTTCCTTTAAATTATAGCTGAAATATTTTCTCCCACACTTACTCTTTCATTATAGCTCAACCTTTTCTTATTAGTGCAGAGCTCCTTAAAAACTTGACATATCAAGGTACCTACTTAATTACATTAAGTAAAGGAATGTTTACCTCGACTTTGCGAAAATGCTCTAGGAACTGCTTGTCTTTTCTTTCTTTCTTTAATTGTGCAAACCTTTGTGGAAATGGGAGGGATTATGAACGATGATGGCTGGTCAGAGTCTAGTTTTGTTCCATCTATCTTGCCATTAACTGCAGCTTCTGATTCTGTGCCTTTTCATTGCCCAAGGCTTACTCGACTATAATTTTTCAAAAACCCTTTACCACTTCTCAATGCAATAACACTTACATTTTCCCTTGGATTAACTTCGGTTTGAAATGGCAATTTTCCCTAAGATTCACACTTACTCATAGATGTTGCTAATTGGCTTAGGTCTCCAAATTTCAAATGTTTAATCTTGTTTCTTGTTGAAATTGTTGGATGTTAGTAGCAAGTGATTTAACAATTTATTTTTAGAGATATATCTTGTTTTAGAGATGCTGATTGCTGTTGTGGAAGTGGTCTTAGCTGATATTGTTGGAAATTTTGTAGTCTTACTCTATAACCAAAGTTAGGATGATCCCTTCATCTCGGGTTGTAAGTGTTGGAATAAGAGTCATATCTCCTTTGTGGCTAGCTAGAGAATCCTCCAATCATATTAATTGCTGTTAGTCATCATCTTGAAGTGTAGGGCACATGTCTATATGATGTCCAGGATACGCACAAATTTCACAAACCCTTGCCCGAGGGTTATTCTCTGCAATCATATTTTTTACCAAATGAGTTAATTTAGAAATTTAGGATCCAAGATAAGAGATACTTACCTCATTCACCCTCTTTAGGGTGTCACTCGTGTTTTCAAACTACTGTGAAATGACAGCCATGATTGATATCAATTCTCTAACTTTTCAAGGCATTTTGTTCACTATGGCACCACCACTTGCTGCATCTAACATTATTCTTTATGTGGGCAACAGTCCTTCATAAAGATAGTGGATAAGAGATTGTTTTGAGATATCATGTTGTGGACAATTTGTACACAACTACTTGAATCTTTTCTAATATTCATAGAGGCTCTCCAACTCTCTTTATTTGATTCTGCATATTTCTCTCCTTATTCCAGTAGCTCTAGAGGTAAGAAAAAATCTGTTTAGAAATTTTTTTACCATATTAGTCCAAGAAGTAATCGAAGTATGAGTTAAAGAAAACAATCAGTCTTTAATTGTATGACATTTAAAATACTAATTAAAACATAAGAGTGTCAAATATAGAAACAGATACGAGTGTATATAAGATTAATATATGTAACAGAGTAAAATATTACAGTTATTTACAAAATAATAATAGAATTCTCATTCTTATAATACTGAGGCGAAAACAAAATTAATTATAGACCTCTACAAAGATGGACTCATCAGAGTGCAGGGCAAATTATGCACTCATAATAGTTTACATATCCACGGGGTCCTAAAAAATCGATCGGCTCCTCATTTTCGTCCTCATCTGAGGGGAGACATGGAAATGGATGAGTTCTACATACTCAGTAAAGAAAACAGTATTTAAATAACATCACTAAAATTTTAAAAGTAATTTAAAACTTGAATAAAGTACCATAATAACTTACCATCGGAAATCGAGTTAGGGGTCCATTTCAATAATTATGAAAATAATTTACTTTATTAAAAAAATATCACATCAATTATGTCTAGTCATGTCATAATCATATCATGTCAATCGAATCAATCATGCTCAAAATAGAGAAAATCAAACAAATCATGACATGCTTTTATTTTATTTTGTTCTTCGATCAAAGTCGTTCCGACTTCCATTTACTGAGGGCAATACGGATTCCCAACTACCTATAAGGAATGACAAATTTATTTTATATTATAACAACAATTTATGATTTGCTAAACCAACAACACATTTACGGCTTGGTAAACCATGACACGATCTATGACCACAGTCATGCCAACCATGATGGTCCTATATGTAAACTATGTTCACAGTTGTACTTCGCCAAAGGTGATCCCTACAATCATATCGTGTCACTACTCTCGTCAGATGGTACACCATCATGTATAGAGAGCGGTTCTCTCATGTCTTTTCATACCAGATGGGGGAGAAATAGAAACCTTTCAAAAATAAAAAGCCTAACAAAACATATCATTTGTGTACATACATGCCAATATCGATAATTATTTCTCATGCTTAAAAAAAAACTCATCATGCTTCGTTACTTCATCTCGTAGTCGTAAAATATATCATGCGTTAACATTTATCACATGCAAATTTATTGTTATAATCAACATCCAAACAACCTGTTTATATACATTTACATAAACATGCATTAACACATAATAATTATATTAAAGCATATAAAATCTAAGCACATGACCAACCAATTATAATTTCATTAATTTAATCTATAAATATTCCTTACTATGCAAAAATAAATACTATATTCCTTACTGAAATCTTGATTTTTATCCTATGTCTTTTCCTCTTTTAATTCTTCCTCTTCTCTCTCTAGCTCTCTCTCTCTCTTTCTAGAACTCTTTGGTGGATGGAAGAATGAAGTTGGAATGGTGAAGAAATGGTGAAGAGGGGTTCCTATTTATAAAAAATAGGGATCATTAGATTTGTGCCAAGTGGCAAAATCTTGTGAGGAGAGAGGAAAAAAAGGCAATTTGATGCGACAACATGTGACTAACGTAACTGATGGATGGTTGATGAGACAACGGTACCGTGATACCGATGCAAAAACCAGAAACACGCCACCCAAACGATGGCGGGAGACCCTACCTGAGGCAGCACACACTAGCCCTGCCTACCATGCTCGCTTTCTGAGGACCTGTTCGCACACAGGGCGCGCAAAGCAACGCACAAATCATGCGCCTCGCGCCTTGCATGGAGGAGACGTGCACAAAGGCACACACTGCGTGTTAGCCATATGCACGCGTGTGCGCAATCAGTGTGCAGGGCCCACGCGGACAAGGGCTTTTTTTGCGGGATTTTTCTATTATTTTTCTTCTCCATTTTTCTTGAAATATTTTTTGAAAACAATTTATACAATTTAACAAGTTATAAAATAAATTTTTAAATAATTATTAAATTAAATAACCAACAAATATGCAAAAATTCGTAAATAAATTTTAAACCATTTCATTCGAAAATCAGCATGAAATTTAAAGAGTTCAAATAGTCTTAGGACCTGAATAATTAGGGGTTATAATACAATTAAGCACAAAGATTTTTGGGGTGTTATATTCCTCCCAGTTTTTGAAAATTTAATCCCCCAAATTGTCATGAATAAATGAGGAAACTTCTCTCGCATTTCACTCTCCAGTTCTCATGTTGTCTTTTCTAGAGTGTGATGTTGCCACTGTACCTTCACCATTGGGATCCTTTTATTGCACAGAACTTTATCAGTCTAGCCAAAAATTTCTGCGAGGAGCTCCTCGTAAGTCATGTCTGCTTGGACCAGCATCTCTTGGTGAGGAATGATGTGATAGGGGTCAAGGTGGTACCTTTTGAGTATGGAGATATGGAAAACATCATATAGACCCACAAATTCTGAGAGAAAGCGAGGTGATACACTACGGGTTTGATACATTCCATAACCTGAAAAGGTCATGCATAATGGGGGCTCAGCGTACCCTTTTTGCCGAACTGCATTTTTCCTTTGTAAGGGAAGATTTTAAGGAAAATATGATTGCCTATATTAAACTCCAGGGGTCGTTTATGATCTTCGATGTAGCTTTTCTAGTGACTATGAGCGGTGGCTTGGCTCTTTCATATAATGGCAACTTTTTAATGGTCTCTTAAATGTAATTTGGTCCTAAGTGACGCTGGTTCCCAACTTCGTTCCAGCAAGCGGGAGAATAACAGGGTCTACCATACAGGGCTTCATATAGAGTCATGTCGATTCTAGAATGATAATTGTTATTATAAACAAATTTATATAAGGAAAGGTACTCATACTAGTTGTCACCAAAATGGACACAGACACGCAACATATCTTCGAGCGTCTAGATGGTACGTTCAGACTAACCATTGGTCTGAGGATGATTGGCCGTACTAAAGTATAATCTCAAACCAAGTGCTTCCTAAAAATTATCCTAGAAATTGGAGGTGAATCAGGGATCTCTGTCTGAAACAATAGATGGAGGAACGCCGTGGAGTCGAATAATCTTCTCGACATACAGGCAGACTAATTTGCTGGTGGAGTCTGTTGTTCTTATTAGTAAGAAATGGGTGTTCTTGGTCAACTTATCAACAATGACTCATATTGTGTTGCGACCAAAACAGGTTCTGGACAAACCAGTAACAAAGTAACAAATTCACATAAAGAAAGGTACTCATACTAGTTATCACTAAAATGGAGACAGATGTGCAAAATATCTTCGAGCGTCTAGATGGTACGTTCAGACTGACCATTGGTCTGAGGATGATTGGCAGTACTAAAGTATAATCTCGAACTAAGTCTTTTCTAAAAATTGTCCTAGAAATAGGAGGTGAGTCAGGGATCTCTATCTGAAACAATAGATTGGGGAACGTCATGGAGTCAAAAAATCTTCTCGACGTACAGGTGGACTAATTTACTGTTGGAGTATGTTGTTCTGATTAGTAAGAAATGGGTTTTCTTGGTCAACCTGTCAACTTTGACCCATATTGTGTTGCGACCGAAACAGGTTCTGGACAAACCGGTAATAAAGTCGATAGTCACATGATCTCACTTTCATTCCAAAATAGAGAGGTCTTGCAATAAATTGTCAGGTCTCTAGTGTTCAGCCTTAATTTACTGGCAAGTAAGGCATCGGAAGACATAATCGACAATGTCTTTCTTCATTCTAGGCCACCAGTATTGACGCCTCAAGCCCCAGTACATCTTGGTACTTCTAGGGTGAATGGATAATTTAGAGGCATGACAGTTGTGAGAACATCTATCTTAACAGCGACAGGGACCCAAATATGATCCTGAAATCGACATAAGCCACCATCGGTGAGCCTGAAATCAGGAAATTCATCATAAGTAAACTTACTCAAATTTTTAGTTATCTCTTAATCGATGGATTGGATTTTCTAAATCTTTATAAAAATATCAAGTAAGGCTCAGATCTGGGCGAGGTAGGCACCATTGCCATAATGGTTGTAAGGCTCGGATCTGAGCGAGATAGGCACTATTGCCATAATGGTTAAGGTAGAGTGCCTGTATTGCATCAACTAGCTTTTAACTAGAGGCCATTGTCTGAGCCAACAAAATGAACTCCTTTTGGCTCAAGGCATCAGTGACCACATTACCTCTACCGGGGTGGTAAATGATCTTGCAATCATAATCTTTCAGAAGGTCCATCCAACTGCTCTGTCTCATATTCAGTTATCTCTGCAAAAATATATATTTTAAATTTAATAGTCATATAGATAATGGTGCCATATCTTCAGAGCAAAGACTATGGCCTCCAACTCCAGGTCATGAGTGGAAGAGTTACATTCATGGAGTTTCAGTTGTTTAGATCCATAAGTAATACCCGACCGTGTTGTATCAAAACACATCCCGAACCCACATGAGATGCGTCATAGTAAACCTGGAATCATTCAGTATTGTCAAGGAGGATCAACACTGAAATAGCGTTGAGATGATACTTCAACTCAACAAAACTTTCTTCATATTCATAATCCCAAACAAAAGGTATACCTTTCTTGGTGAGACAGGTCAACAAAGTTGTAATCTTAGAAAATCCATCAATGAATCACTGATAATAACTAGTTAAACCAAGAAAACTACATACCTCACTGACATTCATTATTGGGTTCTAATTAATCATAGTTTCAACCTTGGATGGATCAACAGAAAGTCCTTCACCAGAAATTACTTGACCAGAAAAGGAGACTTGATCCAACCAAAAAGAACATTTGTTGAACTTTACATACAAATGATTTGGGCAGAGGGTTTTTAATACTCGAGACAAGTGATCTATGTGTTTTTCAAGGCTCTTAGAGTACACTAGGATGTAATCAAAGAACACAATTATATATTGATCCAGTACATGCCGAAAAACCCTATTCATAAGATTTATTAAAGCAGTAGGGGTATTAATCAGTCCAAAAGGCATAACCTTAAACTCATATTAACTGTATCGGCATCGAACGATTGTTTTGGGGATATCTTCTTCCTTCACTCTCAACTGGTAATACCCTGATATGAGATTAATCTTCGAGAAAAATGTAGCACATTGCAACTGATCAAAAAGATCATCAATACGGGGTAAAGAATACTTACTTTTCACCGTCACTTAGTTAAGCTCTCTGTAGTCAATGCATAATCAAAGGAAACTGTCTTTTTTCTTCACAAATAACCCCTGGGGACCCCAAGGGGAATGGCTGGGGCGAATAAATCTTTGTCCAAGAAGCTCGAAGAGCTGGTGCTCAAGTTCAACGTGTTCAGTATGACTCATGGGATAAGTAAGTTTTTAGATTGGTTGAGTTCCAGGAAGCAGATCGACAGAAATTTCTATCTCTCGTGGGAGAGGTAGACCGAGTAGTTCCTTCGGAAAGACATCTAAAAAGTTAAAAACAATAGGGATTGTATATACGGCGGGATCGACATCCATATTCCTATTTATTCAAAGGTTAGTAAAATAGCATAACAAAATTCATAAAATTTTTATATCATTTTTGGTGAACGAAGAGTTACAATCTTACTTTCATAGTTAATGATTGTTCTATATTTCTCTAACCAATACCTAAGATAACATCAAATCCTAAAAAGTATAAGAGTATAAGATCTACTAATAATTCTACTCTTGAAGCTTTTATCTTACAATTTTTATACACACAATGAGCTTCTAAAAGACCTCTAGAGAGAGTTTATACTACTAATATCTCATTTAAAGGTTCAGGCTTAATATCTAATTTACAAGCAAAAGAACAAGAAATAAAAGAATGGGTAGCATATGTATCAATTAGAACTTGAGCAGTAGTGTCATGGATAGAAAGCATACATTGGATAATAGCAGGAGTGGTAAGGACACCAGGCTCATCAAGGTGGTACACATGACCCTGGGCTACTGATCTGGCCATGTCCTTTGGCTGCTAGGGACAGTCTTTCACTAAGTGTTGAGTGCTTCTGCACTTATAGCAGGTGTTGTTCAAACGCCAACATAGTTGGTCACCATGCAAGCGTCCACAATGCTAACATGGTTGGGTAAGTCGGGCAAGGTGTCTAGTATGTGGAGACAAAGCAGGAAAAGAGGCAACTCAGGGTCATTTATCACGGTGGCTACTAATTGGGTCAGGTAGTCTTTTTCTTTGTTATTGGGGTTAGTATTGTTGTTGTTGGATACGAACTTGGGCATTGCATTGATGTCGGGCCGAGATAAGATCTTTGGCCAACTGAGCATGTTTCAACACCTCGGCATAAGAGTTAAGTGTCAGCATCGGGACCCAGTCGTAAATATCGGCGCAAAGGCCCTTTAGGAATTTTCTAGCCTTACGACTCTTAGGGAAGACCATTAATGGGCAAACCTAGACAGCTGGATAAATCAAACTACATATTGAACAACCGTCAAATTTTTCTGGCGGATGTTCTGAAATTCCTCCTCTTTCTTTTCCCGAACATAGACAAGGAAGAAGTTTTCAAAGAAAACATTCATGAAAACCTCCTAGGTGGTAGGGGTAGGTGAGACTTCTTTCTCAAGCCGCCACCAGTGTTCAGCTTCTCTAGCTAACATGAAGACTGCTAAGGGAACCTTTTATTCCTTAGTCAAGTCTAAGACAGAGAAAGGTTTCTCTATCTACAGGATCCAAGCTTCAACTATTAAGGGGTCAGGGCCTCATTCAAAGTGAGGTGTGTTAAGCTTCCTAAACTCAGCTATATTATGAAAGATAAATCTCTCGGCTCGATGATAGACAGAGGCAAGAGGGTGTTGGCAGCGATTTGTTTGATTTTAACCTACAACTTCAGTTAGACCATGGACGACTCAGAAAAGCTCGATGACTTTGACCGTGGTCAGATGGTTCTGGGCCTCAGGTCTCTCAATTTTTTCAACAGAAAGTCTTCCTCGTGTCATTCCTATATAAAAAAGAAGACACGAGTTATTAATCTAGTTTTTAAAAAACGAAGTATCCTAAGTATTCTAGAGTAGTTTTCTAACTACAGCCTCACTTGTGAGGGATTATTCCACGTAACTGCTCTGATACCATTTACAACATCCCAAATACTAATTAAAGCATAAGGTGTCAGATACAAAAATAAATACGAGTGCATATAAAATTAATGTATGCAACGGAGTAAAATATTATAATCCTTTATAAAATAATAATAAAGTTCCCATTCTTCTCAATACTGAAGCAAAAACAAAATTAATTACAAGCCTCTACAAATATGGGCTCATCAGAGTGCAAGACAAAACATGCACTCATAACAATTCATGGATCCACAGGATCCTCGAAAACTTCAAAGGGTAGGTCAAAGATCAGTTCCTCACTATTGTCTTCATCTAAGGGGGAACATAGAAATGAGTGAGCTCTACATACTCAATAAGAAAAATAGTATTTAAATAATATGACTAAGATTTTAAAAATAATTTAAACTTGAATAAAGTACCATAATTACTTATAATAGGGAATCAAGTTACGGGTTTATTTCAATAATTATGAAAATAATTTACTTTATTAAAGAAAATATCAAATCAATCATGTCTAATCATGTTATAATCATATCATGTCAATCAAATCAATCATGCTAAAAATAAAAAAAATCAAACAAATCATGACATTCTTTCATTTCATTTTATTTTCTGCGCAAAGTCGTTCCGACTTCCATCTATTGAGAGAAATATAGATCCCCGACTACCCATTTGAAATGATCAATTCATTTTATATTATACAAGTGATTTGTGATTTGCTAAACCTATAGCACATATACGGCTTACCAAACATGACACGATCTATGACCACAGTCGTGCCAACTATAGTGATCGTACATATAAACTATGGTCACGGTCGTACTTCGCTAAAGGTGATCCGTACAATCATATCGTGTCACTACTCTCGTCAGAGGGTACACCATCATGCATAGAGAGCGGTTCTCTCATGTCTTTTCATACCAGATGGGGGAGAAACAGAAACCTCTCAAAAATAAAAAGCCTAACCAAACATATCATTTGTGTACATGTATGCCAATATTGATAATTATTTCTCATGCTTAAAAACAACTCATCATGCTTCATTACTTCATCTCGTAGTCATAAAATATATCATGCGTTAACATTTATCACATGCAAATTTATTGTTATAATCAACATGCAAAAAACTAGTTTATATACATTTACATAAACATGCATTAACACATAATAATTATATTAAAGCACATAAAATCTAAGCTCATGACCAACCAATTATAGTTTCATTAATTTAATCTATAAATATTTCTTAGTATGTAAAAATAAATATTGTATTCCTTACTGAAACCTTGGGGTTTATTATGACATCTCAAATGTCAATTAAAGCATAAGGATGTCAAATACATAAATAGATTACGAGTGCATAAGAGATAAATATATACAATAGAACAATATTTATAAATTCCTTACAAAATATATGAGTTCCCAATTGCAAATATAACTGAGGCAAGAAGTGGCGACAAAAACACAAAATAACAAAATACAAAAGAGGATCACTTCTATCATTTTATAAATGGACTCATCAAAGTGCAGGACAAATCATGCACTCATAAACTTTTATGATCCACGGGATCCTCAAAGACTTCAAAGGGTAGGCCAGGGATCGGTTCCTCACTATCTTCCTCATCTAGGGGGTATGGAAAGGGGTGAGTTTCATATACTCAGTAAAAAAATAATATTTAAATAACATTATAAGATTTCAAGGATAATTAAAAGTATCGTCATCACTTACCATCAAGAGTCATATCAAGGCTTTTTATTATGAAAATAATTTATTTTATTAAAGAAAACATTAAATCCATTATGTTATAGTTATAACATGTCAATCAAATCAATCATACTAAAAAAATAGAGAAAATTAAATAAATCATGATATATACTATCTTTCATTTTATTCTTCACACGAAGTCATTCTGATTTTCATCTACTGAGGGCAATACGAATTCCTGACTACCAATATGGAATGATTAATTCATTTCATTTATAACAACAATTTGCAGCTTGTCAAACCAACAAAAAATTTACGGGTTACTAAACAAACAGCACATTTACGACTTGCTAAACCATTACATGATCTATGACCACGACTGTGCCAACCACAGTGGTCCTACATGTTAACTATGACTATGATCATACTTCGCCAAAGGTGACCCCTACAATCAAATCGTGTTACCACTCTCGTCAGAGGGTACGTTGTTATCCACAGGGAATGGTCCTCTCACGTCTTTTCAGATCAGATGGGGGGAGAAACAGAAACTCTTCAAAGATAAAAAACCTAACAAAACACTTTATGAATCATACATGTTAATACCAATACATTTTTCCCATATCTATATATCATGTCATACTTAATCATTTTTTCACCATCAATTGCATCACATATCAATATTTATCTCAAGAATTGAACCATTTAAATTACATATACAAATAGTAAGTTCATGTACGTTCATAAAACATACTTTAACATGTAAAATTACTTCATTTAAGCATAAAATTTAATCATGCAATTATTAATTTCAACTTATTAACTTTACTTTAGAAATAATTCTTAGGATATTTAAAAATAAATACTAAATTTGTTACCGAAACCTTGAATCCTACTCCTTATCTTCTTCTTCTCCTCTCCCTCTCTCTAGATCACTCCCTCTCTAGATCACTCCCTCTCTCTCTAAAACTCTTTGGTATAAGAATGAAAATGGAAATGATGAAAAAATGGTGAAGGGAGGGTCCCTATTTATAGAAAATTGGGACTGTTGGATTTGTATCAAGTGGCAAAATTTGGTAAGGAGAGAGAAAGTCAATGAAAAATGTGAGATATGACAACCGACTGATGGATGATGTGATGTGATGGTAGCACAAATATAAAAGGTACACCATTAAAATGACAGTGACACGTCACCCAAGCTACGGTGGCACACTGCCCAAGTCGGTGGAGGCACGCTGCTCAACTGGCAGTGCACAACGCCCAAGGGGGTGGCGCGTACTACCTCAGGCAGGGCACGCTGCCCTAGCCTACTACACGAGCAGGCGTACTGTGTGAGACCTCCTACACACAAGCCTACCGTGCAGATGGCACGCGCACAAAGTGCACGAAGCCAATTCCCGTTTGTGCGTGATGGGACGCACATGCAGACCACGCCTCATGCCCTACGTGGATGGGATGTTCGCACAATGCGCACGTCCTGTGCTAGCCGCACACGCGCACATGCATGGGGCGAGCAGAGCCCGCACGAGTAGGATCCTTCCCACACGATTTTTGCCGTTTGCTCCATTTTCTCCTTGAAATCTTTTTAAATAATAAGTAAAAATATAATTTTTCCACGATAAAATAAAATAATTAATTTCAAAAATTATTCAACTAAATAAAATATGAAATATGATATTTATCTGAAAATTAAAAGTACGAAATATTAAAGAGTTTAAATGGCTTTAGGACCCAAATAAATGGGGTTTACATTACAAATTAAGCATGAAAGTTTTTCGAGGTGTTACATTTAGCCTACATCTTTCCCTCTTCTAATTCTTCCTCTTCTCTCTCTAGCCTCTCTTTCTCTCTAGAACTCTTTAGTGGATGGAAGAATGATGTTGGAGTAGTGAAAGAATGGTGAAGAGGGGACCCTATTTATAGAAAATGAGAACTGTCATATTTGCACCAAGTAGCGAAATCTTATGAAGAAAGAGAAAAGGAAAAGGTAACTTGATGCGACGTGACGTGTGACGAACACGACTAATGGATGGTTGACGAGACGATAGTGACGTGATGACGGTGCAAAAACTAGAGTTACGCCACCCAATCGATGGTGCACGCCACCCAGGGGGCAATGCCCATCACCCAATAGGCAGTCCACACTGCCCGAGGCAGCACATGCTACCCCAGCCTGCTGTGCGTGCAAGCTACGGATAGAGGCCTTCCCGAGGGCTTTTTCTCGAGATTTTTTCGCTGTTTTTCTTCTTTATTTTTCCTAAAATCTTTTTTAAAACAGTTTAGAAAATTTAACAAGTTACAAAATAAATTTTTAAATAATTATTAAATTAAATAACCAACAAATATGCAAAAATTCATAAATAAATTTTAAACTATTTCATTCGAAAATCAAAGCACGAAATTTAAAGAGTTCAAATGGCCTTAGGGCTCAAATAATTAGCCGTTTATAATACAATTAACCACAAAATTTTTTAGGGTGTTACAAGCTACATCATCCAAAAAAAAGAAAAGCACTCTCAATTTTATTTGTTTCATAGACACCTTGCGACTTCATACTTAAGCACACAATATGAAATTCCTTAAGATGCTTGTGCAATTCTTCATTCTTCAATCCTTGAAACTTTGGCAGCAAATGAATCAGCCTAGATTTTAGCCCAAACGCAGTTTCTAAGGCTGGACAAGTGATGAAAAGGGCTGCTGGTTGGTAACCGAGGCTGTCATCTTCATTAAGGTGCGCTCCTCAGCCATCTGCTTGGTTTCTACTTCGGTTTCAACGGTTGCATTGTTATATGCAAAAATCATGTTCTTCTAACAAGTTCTTCTCTTTAACTGGGTCTATTGTCCTTAAGTTTTTAGCGGTTTTCTCAATTTTTGGATCGAAAAAAAGAGGTTCCCCGCGATCGGTCCTGGTCATAAAAAGAAAAAATAATTAATTAATCTTAACTCTCTGGCAATGATACCAAAATTTAATGAGTGTCAAATCCACCAAAAATAAATTCTTAATTAACCAATAAAATAATATTGTAGTGGTGGGTAAGAAGGGTTGAATCCACAGGGGATTAAAATTAATTTTTTTCCTTGATCAATGAATGACAAGTAAACAAGGGGGGATTTTTGTAAAACTCAATACACAAAATATAAAATATGTAATAAGCAAAATAATATTAAACAAACTCTTGACTGTAAGTTAAAACTAAAAAAATAATAAGAAGAATTCCTGGTTGACCAAATAGTTAGCTTCAGTAAAATAGTTGATCATAGATGTAAGGATTTGTTTCATCCAAAATATAGCAATTAAGGATTTGTTTCATCCAAAATATAGCAAATCAGTGATAGTAAATCGGTAACTAAACAATTATGACCATTTGGATGAGATGGCAATGACAGAAGTTCATTATCATTTTCAACCACATCCAACAAATCAAAATATTGTAGATATGTTTGCATTTTCATAGCCGATAATTGATAATTTTCTCTTGCGAAAATGGAAGGTGAAGTCAAAGAAAAAGTGTTTAAGGCCATATTTGATGTATGAAACTCTCTTGTTTTCTTTCTATATTTTTTTTTCACAGACTTATAATAAAAAAAGACTCTAATATTACTTGTTGGGATTTTTCTAGGTGAATAAAACTTAAATTTTTATTCACTTCACTAACTCCAAAATTAACAACTTAAAGTGTTTTTAAATAAACTTATATGGAATTCTGTAACACCCCACCCATCACTGTGCTAAAAAGATTTAGAAACTCTATTAATTTGGGCCTTTGGTCGCCTTAAATTTAAATTAATTTACGTCACTTTCGAGATCTGTAATTTTAATTTATTTTTATTTTTATTTTTATTTATTTTATTAATTTTACTATTATTTTTATTTTAATTTATTTTACATTATTTTGTTGTATTTCAAAAGAAAAAATTAGAAAAAAATTAGAAAATGGCAAAACAGGAGAAAAACGGCTCGCGGGAAAAAATCCTGCGAGAAAATAGTTTTCCCGCACGGGTGCTAGGCACTGTGCACACGCGCATGCGCACTTAGTGGCCAGGGGGTGTGCGCACAGTGCGCACACCCCTCCGCACATACGCATGCATGCACAGGCATATACGCATAGTGTGTAATTTTACCACTTGGCACGAATCGAACTGTTCTGAAATTCTATAAATTGCCCTTTCCCATCCCTTCTTCTCCACACTTCTATTTCTTCTATTTTTTAAAGATTTAGAGAGAGAGAGAGAAAGAGAGAGAGAGATAGTAAAATAGCGAGAGCAGAAGAAAAAGAAAAGAAAATAATAAATGAGAAAACATCGAGGTTTTAGTAAGAAATCTAGTATTACTTTCGACGTCTTAATGAGTATTTTTAAATAAGCAAATTTAATATGATAGTTATTTTGTCTGTTTTGCATGCCTCTATATTCAAATGAGTCGAATTATCTGATTTTTAGGCATGCTGTGTGAATTACTGACACTTGGTGAATTTGCATGTAATAAAATATAATATATAGCCGTGATAATAAAAAGATAAAATAAACGGAAAAAAAAAGAGAAAAGTTAAATGAAGCCTGTATTGTCCAAAATGTATCTTTATTGACATGCATATTGCATCAAGTGTCTCGTTAGGCTTTTTATCTTTGAGGGGTATTTGTTTCTCTTACCCTTTAAGTTATTTGTTTTTTCCTCCCCTATCTTATCTGGAAAGACGTAAGAGGACCGCTCCTCGTGGATGACGGCGTACCCTCTGATGAGAGTGGTTTCATACTATCGGTAGGGGTAACCCGTGGCTAAGTAATATCATGACTATAGATTATCTATTAGGACCACTACGATTGATACAACCGTGGTCACAGATTGTACCATGGTTTGGCTAGCCGAAAGTGGACCTGAGCAAATTGTCATATCTGTATCAAATCTGGTCATTCCACTTGGGCAGTTGGAAATCTGTATCTGTATCTACCCTCAGATATGGAAGTTTGTAACGACTTCGCGATATATGACACGAACAATCTGAGTATTTCATAATTTATTTGATTTTTTCTATTATTTGGCATGATATATGTATATTTGATTTTCTATGTTAACGTATTTTTTTATATTCAAATAAATATTTTTGCTAATGATGAGTTAGGTAAACGAAGAAGCTAAACGATAAGATAAAATAATAAACTTTTGAAATCTTACGATGTTAATTTAATATTATTTTCCTTACTGAGCATATGGAACTCACTCTTTCCATCTCCTCTCCCAGATGAGGAAGAAAATGAGGAACCACAGGAATGTCTACCCTTAGAAGTCTATGAGGATCCCATGGATCCACAAGTCTGAGTGCATGTCTGTTCCCATACTCTGATGAATTCCAATAGCATAATGAAAGAAGTGGCTTTTATATTTTGTATTTTATAGCCACTTCTGTCCTCAATGATGTATGTATTTGGAACTATATATATGTATCTATAAGGAATTTGTTAAAGTCTTGATTTTGTTGCATAAATATTATCATGCACTTATTATTCTGAATCTATATCTGACACCCAATTGCCTTAACTGGCACTTGGGATGTCACATGTGGTATCAGAGTAGAATATCGTGGAACAAATCCCTTACACTATGGTCTATGATACATAAACCATTTAGAGTACCTAGAAAAGATAAATGTCCTCATTTCAAAGATTAAACCTCCAACTCGTGTCTTCCTTTCTTTTGCAGGAATGACGTGAAGAAGACCATCTGTAGAGCGTACTGAACAACCTGAAGCCCCTGATCATCCAACCAGGGCTGAATTTGCATAACCTTTTTGAGCCGTTCAAGGATTAACTACAACCGTAGGACAAAACCAAGTCAACCCTTGTTCACCTCCAGCCCCTGAATTCTGAAACCCAGATCGGTCTATCTCCCATAATATAGCGGAGTTTAGGAAACTTAAACCTCCACACTTTGAAGGTGGCATTGATCCTTTAGTAGTCAAATGCTAGATCTTACAAATAGAAAAGCTATTCTCTATACTAGACCTAACCGAAGAACAAAAGGTCCCCCTTGCAACCTTTATGTTAAACGGTGAAGCCAAACATTGGTGGCGACTTAAAAAAGAAGTCATGTCTGCCCCTACTACCTGGGAAGTTTTCATGGATGCTTTCTTTAATAATTTCTTCCCTATTTATATTCGAAAAAAGAAAGAGAAAAACATTTCAGGATCTCCACTAAGGAAGCTTGTTTGTAGCCCAATATGCAGCTCGATTTATTCAACTATCTAGGTTTACCCCTTTGATGGTCACCCCCGAATGTTGGAAGGCTAAAAAGTTTCTCAAGGGCCTTCGTAACGATATTTATGACCGGGTCGCTATGCTAAGACCTAGCTCGTATGCAGAGGTGCTTGAACATGCCCATTTGGCCGAAGATCTTATCTCGGCTAAACACCAATGCTTTGCTCGAGTTTGAGCCCAACAACCATTCTAACAGCTTAGAAAGATATTACCTGACCCAGTAAAAAACCCCCCAGATAAACGAACCAGAATTGCCCTTCCTCCTGCATTACCCCCACCTACAGCCCCACCTACCCGAACTAACTAACCTTGTCAATATTGTGGTCGCTCGCATGGTGACCTGCCTTGTCGGCATATCAATCACATTTGCTATCAGTGCAAAAGCACCCGACACCTTATAAAAGACTGCTTTCAGCGATCGAAAGATGTAGGTAGACCTATAGCACAAGGTCAAGTGTACCCTTTAGATGCAAGTGAAATCCTTCCTGCTCCTCTTCTCATCCAGGGTATACTTTCTATTCATAATACTCCCACTAAGACTTTAATCGATACTGGTGCAACTCACTCTTTTATTTCATGTGCACTTGTTGGTAACCTAGAATTGAAACCAGAAGCTTTAAGAAAAATGCTAATAGTGAAAACTCCCTCTAAATGACTACTAAAGGCTCATTGCGTATATAAGGACTGTAAGATAAAGACTTCAAGGATATAAGTATGTGTAAACTTGATACTATTAGATTTTGTAGGATTTGATGTAATATTAGAAATAGATTGATTGGAAAAGTATAGAATTATAATAAACTGTGAAAATAAAATTGTAACTTTAAAATCCCCAAAATAAAAGTTGTTATCATTTTCCTAACAATTGAATAGGAATATGGACGTTGATCCTGCTGTGTGTTCCATACCCATTATTTGTAATTTTCCTGATGTCTTTCCCATTGAACTCCCTGGTCTACCTCCCCCACGTGAGGTAGAGTTCCTAATTGAATTATTACCCACCCAACCAATCTAGAAGCCCGCGTATCGCTTGAATCACACTGAACTAACCGAACTATAACATTAACTTTCTGATTTTATCACCCACAAATTCATTTGCCCTAGTCATTCTCCTTGGGGCGCTCTAGTGTTATTCGCAAAGAAAAAAGATGATACCCTCTGACTCTCCGTGAACTATAGGGAACTCAACCGAGTGACCGTAAAAAATAAGTACCCTTATCCCGAATCGATGATCTCTTCGATCAACTGCAAGGAGTCACGACCTTCTCTAAGATTGATTTCAGAATCAGGTACCACCAATTGAGAGTAAAGGAAGAAAATATTCTGAAAATTATCTTTTGGTATATATATATATTGTACGAGTTTAGGGTGATGCCATTAGGATTGACCAATGCTCCAGCAGCTTTCATGGACCTAATGAACTGAGTTTTTCGGCACGTACTGGATTGACACGTCATTGTCTTTATTGATGACATTCTGGTGTATTCTAAAAGCCATGGGGAACATATTGTATATTTAGCTGAAGTGCTGGAGACCCTCCGTTAAAACCAACTGTATGTGAAACTAAGCAAGTGTTCCTTTTGATTGGATCGAGTTTCTTTTCTTATTCATGTAATCTCAAGTGAAGGAGTTTATGTAGACCCATTTAAAGTACAATCAGTGACCAGACCCACCAATGTGATTGAGGTACGTAGTTTTCTTGGCTTGGTAGGCTACTACCGACGATTCATTGACGGATTTATTAGGATTGTTGCCCCCATAACTCGACTCACCAGAAATGGTGTACCCTTCATTTGGAATTATGCATGTAGTGAAAGTTTTATGGAGTTTAAACACCGTCTCACCTCTGCCCTTGTGTTGATCCTTCTGGACGATGATGGAAGATTCTAAGTTTACTGTGATGCATCTCATATTGGTTTGAGGTGTGTCATGATGCAGCATGGCAGAGTAGTCGCCTTTGGATCCCGATAGCTCAAATTCTATGAGCAGAACTACCTTATCCACGACTTGGAGCTGGCAACCATTATTTTCGCCCTGAAATTATGGTGTCATTACCTGTATGGTTAGACTTTTGAAATCTACACTGACCATAAGAGTCTCAAATATATCTTTTCACAATGGGAGTTAAACATGAGACAGAGATATTGGATGGATCTTTTGAAAGATTATGATTGTCAGATCATTTATCACCTCGGAAAAGGAAATATAGTCATCGATGCCCTAAGTCGGCGAGAGTCTGTTGTGCTAGCCTAAACCATGGCCTCCAGTTGGAAGATGATAGACACCGTGCAATCATTCCGCCTTAGCTATTATGGCAAGGGCACCTACCTCATCCAGATTTGAGCCCTATTAGATCTTTTTATAAAAATCTAGGAAGTACAGGCCACAGACCCGGAACTCATCAAGAGCCTGGGTAAGTTTACTTTGGATGAATCTCTTGATTTCAAGATCTCTGATAATGGATTATTCAGATTTTGGAACCGAATTTGGGTCCCCAATGTAGTACGTATAAATGTACTCAAGACCGCCTATGCTTCCAAGTTATCCATCCATCTTGGGAGTACTAAGATGTACCGGAACTTGAAGCAACAATATTAGTAGCCAGAAATGAAGAAGGATATAGTCGACTACATCTCCTGATGCCTTACTTGTCAATGGATAAAGGCAGAACATTAGAGACCCGGTAGATTACTACACGGTCTTTTGATTCCTGAAGAGAAATGGGAGCACGTGACTATGAATTTTGTCACTAGATTGTCCAGGACCTATTCTAGTCTAAATGTCATTTGGGTCATTGTGGATAGGCTAATCAAGACTATCCATTTCCTGCCTATTCGAACCACGGACTCCACCAGTAAGTTAGCTCGCCTATATGTGGATAATATTGTTCGACTCCATGGAGTTCCCTCATCCATTGTATCTGACCACGAACCCCGGTTCACCTCTCACTTTTGGGACAACTTCCAAGAAGCCTTGGGGTATAGGTTGTACTTCAACACTGCTTATCATTCCCAGATGGATGGTCAGTCTGAGCGTATGACCCAAACATTAGAAGACATGTTACATGCTTTCTTTCTCGACTTTGGTGATAACTAGTATGAGCATCTTCGTCTTTGTGAATTCGCTTATAATAATAATTACCATTCCAGCATCGATATGGCCCTGTATAAAGCTTTGTATGGAAGGCCTTGTCATTCCCCTACTTACTGGAGTGAAGTCGGGAACCAGCACTACTTAGGACCAGACCTCATTCAAGAAACCATTAAGAAAGTCACAATCATCCGCAAGAATTTGGTAACTACCCAGAGCTACCCAAAGAGCTACGCTGATAATCGTAGGCGACCCTTGGAGTTTTTTGTAAGAGATCAAGTCTTCTTAAAAGTCTGTCCCTACAAATGCAAGATGCAATTTAGAAAAAGAGGAAAGTTGAGCCCTCGATATGTTGGACATTTTTTTATCATCGAGCACATTGGATCTGTGGCTTACCACCTCATCCTATTTAAGGAATTCGTGGGTTTATATGATGTCTTTTATGTCTCGATACTCAATAAGTACCACCCTGATCCTTCTCATGTTATTCTTCGTGATGAGGTACAGATACAAGCTGATATGTCCTGTGATGAGGTTCCTGTACAAATTCTCGGGTGGACTGATAAGCTCTTACGTAACAGACGATTCTTATGGTGAAGATATGATGGCAGCATCACACCCCAGAAAAATCTAGGGGGGAATTAGAGGATGAAATGCGAAAGATGTATCCAGCCTTATTCGAGACAAATTTGAGGACCAAATTTTTTTAGGTGGGAGGGATCTAACACTCCACCCATCACTGTGCTAAAATGATTTGAAAACTCTATTAATTCGGGCCTTTGGCCGCCCTAAATTTAAATTAATTTACATCATTCTCGATATCCGTGATTTTAATCTATTTTTATTTTTATTTTTATTTATTTTATTAATTTTACTATTATTTTGTTTTATTTTAAAAGAAAAAAATTATAAAAAATTAGAAAATAGCGAAGCGGGAGAAAACTGGCTCGCAGAGAAAAATGCCACGAAAAAACAGGTTTGCCCGCGTGGGTGCTGGGCACTATGCACACACGCATGTGAACATAGTGGCCGCGGGGCATGCGCACAGTGCGCACATCCCATCCGCACACCAACGCGCACGTCCCTTTACATGCACGCACGCACGTCAGTGGGCACATCCCATCCGTGCACACTGTGCGCGCGTCATGTCGAGCACCGGTGGGCTGTCCGCGTATCACTTCACGCACGAACTGTTGCTGCACACTGTGCGCGCGCCATCCGTGCTGCAGACTTGCGCATACAGCCCCTGTGCGCTTAGGATCTGCACGCAGGCTAGCCCCTGCGTGCGCAGCAGCAAGCCTGTGCGCCTGCAGCGCGCCGGTCGGGCTCTGCCACCTCTGTCAGAGCTCCACCGCTACCTTGGGCGGCACGGTGCCGCCGTCGATGGAGGAAATTTTTCTCCCTCGTTTTTTGTGCCAAGAATCTTTTTCTTCTCTCTCTCCATCAAATTTCGCCACTTTGCATGAATCCAACAATTCTGAAATTCTATAAATTGCATTTTCTATTCCCTTCCTCTCCATACTTCTATTTTTTTTATTTTTCAAAGATTTAGAGAGAGAGAGAGATCGTAAAATAGTGACAGAAGAAGAAAAAGAAAAAAAAACAATGAAGGAGAAAACATCGAGGTTTTGGTAAAGAATCTAGTATTACTTTCGACGTTCTAAGGAGTATGTTTAGATAAACAAATTTAATATGATAGTTATTTTGTCTGTTTTGCATACCTATGTATTCAAATAAGTCGAATTGTCTGATTTTCAAGCATACTGCATGAATTACTGACACTTGGTGAATTTACATGTGATAAAATATAATATGTAGCTGTGATAATAAAAAGATAAAATAAACGAAAAAGAAAAAGAGAAAAGTGTAATGAAGCCTGTATGGTCCGAAGTGTATGTGTATTAACATGCATATTGCATCAAGTGTCTCGTTAGGTTTTTTATCTTTGAGGGGTATCTG
Organism: Carica papaya; assembly: GCF_054855325.1. Lineage (NCBI taxonomy): Eukaryota > Viridiplantae > Streptophyta > Magnoliopsida > Brassicales > Caricaceae > Carica > Carica papaya. The sequence goes on along the minus strand of NC_142313.1, from coordinate 15,697,390 downwards.
AGTTATCTGTTTTTTCCTCTCCTATCTTGTCTAGAAAGATGTAAGAGGATCGCTCCTAGTGGATGACGGCGTACCCTCTAACGAGAGTGGTATCACACTATCTGTAAGAGTCACCCGTTGCTAAGTAAAGTTGTGACTATAGATTATCTATTAGGACCACTACGGTTGGTACGGCCGTAGTCACAGATCGTACCATGATTTGGTTAGCCAGAAGTGGGCCTAAACAAATTGCCGTATTTGTATCTGATATGGTCATTTCACTTGGATAGTTAGAAATTTGTATCTATATCTGCTCTTAGAGATGGAAGTTTATAACAATTTCACGAAGCATGACAAGAAAAATATGAGAATTTCATAATTTATTTGATTTTCTCTATTATTTGACATGATATATGTATATTTGATTTTTTGTGCTAATGTACTATTTTGATATTCAAATAAATATTTTTCCTAATGATGAGTTAGGTAAACGAGGAAGCTAAACAATAAGGTAAAATAATAAACTTTTGAAATCAGACGATATTAATTTAATATTATTTTTCTTACTGAGCATGTGAAACTCACTCTTTCCATTTTCTCCTTCTTCCCCCCCTCTCTCCCCCAGATGAGGAAGAAAATGAGGAACCATAGCCAGACCTATCCTTAGAAGTCTATGAGGATTCTGTGGATCCATAAGTTTGAATGCATGTTTGTTCCTGTACTCTAATGAATGCCGGTAGCATAGTGAAAGAAGTGGCCCCCATATTTTGTATTTTGCAGCCACTTCTAGCCTCAATGATATATTTATTTGGAACTATATATATGTATTTATAAAGAATTTGTTAAGGTCTTGATTCTGCTGCATAAATATTATCATGCACTCGTTATTCTAAATCTGTATCTAGCACTCAATTGCTTTAACTAGCATCTGCGATGTTACAAATTCAAATTTTTAAAAATAATCTATTATAGTATAAAGGATAAACATAATAAAATTTTCTAAAAGATAAATTCTCACTAATAACATGATTTTTTTAAAAATAAACATGTTCAAAATATAATTTAAAATAAATCATATTTGAATTCAAACTAATAAATAAAATAAATTATAATTTCTACATTAATCTTTAACACGTTAGTTTTGAATGCATCGACAAAGGCAGGAATGCTTACCTAAAATTTTATTAAAGATCTAGAGTACAAGAAGAGATTGAGGAATGATCAATCAAGAAGAAAAGATCAGGTTATAAGCAAAGAACAAGGGGACAATCAGAAGGTGTAGATGACTAACCTTTATGGAAGTCAACCAAGAGGTAAATTCTTGATTATTGACTTCCGTAGCATATGGATAATCTGCTTCATTTCCATCTTGATCTGAAAGACAAAAGGTTCTACTAAGAGGGTCCACTTCATCATTCCCACAAGAACAAGAGCTAAATATTGGATCTTTCTGTGTAGGTAAGTTATTTTCTCCTATTATATTTCTTTAGATACAATATTTCATTTATTAATCTCACATTTGGTTTATGTGCTTTATGATATAAGTTTAACTATATCAATGAAAGGTCTTTCATCAAATTGTGAAAGAGATTCCTGCAAGATTTTGATCAAAGATATTGAAGAAATGATAAAGAATTTGAAGCCACCCACATCGTCAAATTGTTTTATCTATAGAGTCCCTAACAATTTTCGCAAACGGAATGAAGAAGCCTGCACTACTATTGTGGTGTTCGTTGACCCTTTTCACCATTGTAAGAAAAAAGAGCTTCAACCCATGGAAAAATTTAAGTTGAGATGTATGCAGAAAGTCCATCAATGAACCATAATTACCATACGAGAACTTTTCGATACTATAAAATTGAGAGAAGATATCCTTAATTGCTATGCAGAAACTATTAACATAAGTAGCAACAGGTCGGGGAAAATCATTCTAGTCGATGTTGTATTCGTTATTGCTTCCATTGTCCAAGTATATTACGACAGCAAAGGTGGTCATGATAGTGTTCTTGAGAAAAATTTCTAATTTGTTTATCTCAATTATAATATTTACTTCTCTAATCTCAAATATTATTTGTCAATAAAATTGAATTGATTTTTAGATTTTACCATAATGTTATGAAATGATTGTTTAAAAAATTATTATACTTATATTCAAAAAGATAATAATCTGAAAATATTTGCATAATAAATAAAATATATCATAATTCAAACATAATTTATATTTTTAGTTCAATGAACTTATTCATTAAAATCATTCTCGTGAAGTACAATATATCTTAATATGTATAATTTCAGTATTTATATTTTTTATTAATTTACAAGTCTAATTGTAGTTTCTAAAAAAAGTATTATTATCCATTTAAATTAATTCATATTGTCACAAAATACATGAATATTAGATAAGGTATATTAAAAATTTCAAACTCGTAAGTTTCTTAATCTAATAATAAGCTACTCTCACCTGATAATTTAATAAAGAATATTTATCTCAACCTTAATATTTTCTTTTCCTTGGAGGTTTTTAGGATCTTGTAATTATTTATTAATATTTTATCAAATTAACCTTAAACTTAACCATAATGTTTTAAAATAATTACTTAAAGAATTGGTTTTTTACTCATTAATTATGAAAATCTTATAAAACTTATATTATTAGAAAATTTGTCAATACACTATCCCTATAAATTTTATAAAATTTTGCTTAAAAATTATACACTTCTATAATATTTTAAATTCACCTGCATTTGAAATTATTGGGAATCACTAATTATTCTGTGGAACAATATGCCCATCAACTTTCTTAATACTAACATGTCAATAGTATCTGAATATTGAAAATGTTTATCATCTATACGAAAAATTAATATATATACATATAAGTTGTTGTATTTTCACTATTATTTCTATTTTCAAATTATTAATTTTAAAGAAAAAAAATCTTGTCCTTGATTAAATATTTTACTTTCCTAGTTTCCACCAAACCAACCTTTGAAGAAGGAAATAGCCGGTGAACCGGTGCGTTTTATGTCCTTGAAGAGAGGAATAGGAGAAATTATATACTGATATTGTTTCTGCCACATCAGCAGTGAACTTAACCAATAGTTTTTGAACACGTTAAGTAGCTTGATTCACGCCTAACTTTAGACTCGACGTCACTAGATAACGCCTCCTCTAAAACCAAATGTTGCTTTTTCTTCTTACATATTTTCTCTCCTTCCACACGTTTTACTCATACCAAACAGTTCATTGCCTGTAAACCTTTTTTACTTGGAATCTGACATTCTTTGTTCATTGATATTGTTTGGGTTCATTCGGGCAGTTTACACAGACTTATCTTCAATGGTGATTCAGAGAATCAGAACAAGGCAAGTCAACCAAGAGGTAAAATCTTGATTCTTGATCTCCGTAGCAAATCAGATCCTAGCTAGAGAGCGGCTCTTTCTCACGACTAGGGGGTTTCTAGACGAGACTAGATAGCAAATCAGATCCGTCTGCCGTCTATCTTTCCCTTCTCTCTTTTCTTAGCAAAGTAGGTTCAAGTCAAACTTGTGGCTTGCTAAAAGCTGGGCTCAGGGACTGCAGTCGTCAGCTCGTTCTTGACAGATCCGATCGGGTGTTCATAATCTGGAGTAAAAGGATTCGAACCAAAAACCGGTGCGTTACGACTTGGCTATACTCCGTGCGGCCTGTTTTGGACGGTAAGAACGAGAAGGCTCTACTAGGAGGGTCCACTTCATCGTTCCCACACGAGAACAAGAGGTAAATTTTGGATCTTGCTGTGTGGGTATGTCATTTCCTTCCACTTGTAGTTCTTTAGATATAGTATTTCATTTATTAATCTCACATTTAGTTTATATGCTTTATGATGTAAGTTATAAGTAGATCAATGAAGGGTGCTTCATCGAATGGTGAAGGAGATTCTTGCGAGATTCTGATCAAGGACATTGAAGAAATGATAAAAAATCTGGAGTTACCCACATCGCCAGATTGTTCTATTTATAGAGTCCCTAACAATCTTCGCAAATTGAATGAAGAAGTCTACACTCCTATGGTGGTGTCTATTGGCCCTTTTCACCATGGTGAGAAGAAAGAACTTAAACCCATGGAAAATTTTAAGCTGAGATGTGTGGAGAAAATCCGTCAACGAACCGGAATCACCATACGGGAACTTGTCGATGCTGTAAAACGGAGAGAAGATAGAATCCGTGGTTGCTATGAAGGAATCATTAACAAAAGCAGCAACGTGTTGACCAAGATCATTCTAGTCGATGCTGTATTCATTATTGTTTGCATTGTACAAGTATACTATGACAGTAAAGGTGGACATGATGCTGTTCTTGAGAAAAATTTCCAATTGCCCCCAGATTTGTTTCGCGATTTCATTTTACTCGAGAATCAACTTCCCTTCTTCGCCCTTGAAGACCTCTATGACTTAATCTTTCGATCTCGTCCAAATCACAACCACCCTCCGTTCCTGGAAATTGTTTGTTTATTCTTTGGATACTTCAACTCTCAGAAAGTAATCATCAGAAGAAAAGTAGAGCACTTCACCGATTTAATATGGGCATTTACTACACAGTCGTTTTCAAATTTGTCTTTAGAGAAAGGGAAAACTGTAAGTAGAAACCTTCACAGCGTGGCAGAGTTACAGGAGGCAGGGGTGAGGATTGAGGTGAGTCCTAACACAAACTTACTGGATATAAAGTTTAGGAAAGGAGTACTCAAAATTCCTCAGTTTCGATTAGAAGACATTACAGAATCTTTAATTCGAAACTTAATGGCTTTGGAACAATGTCACTATGAAGAAAACATGTATGTGTGTGATTATATGTCATTAATGGATGAGTTAATCAAGACTGCCAGAGATGTTGATTTACTGGTTGAGAAGGGAATTCTGGTAAACTGGCTAGGTGACAGCACTGCGCCAGTTACTTTGGTTAACAAACTGTGTATTAATGTCACTTTGAACCAGTACACCTCCTATGCTAAGCTATGGAGAGATTTGAAAGCATATTATGATCAACCTTGGCATGGTTGGAGGGCAACCTTGAAACATGAGTATTTTACAACTCCTTGGAGAGGTGCTTCTACTATTGCAGCTGTAATATTGTTGGCTTTAACTTTTATTCAAACTGTGTATGCTATCATCGGAAAATAAGAAGGCACATATACTTTGTATACTCTTAAATCTTATACAGGAGTATATTCAAACAAAAAAAATTAATTAATTAATAATTGTCTAAATAAAAATTTAATTGAATTTAAATTTATAAGAATATAAAAAATATAATTTTACCTAAACAGAAGAAAAAATTTCTGTTGTACGCAGATCCCTTCCAGCATCATCAAGTCTACAAAAATGTTCTTGCTGTTTGTCTTGATTTAGCTGGGTCTTAGGTCTCTTTCACTCATGATTGGTCTAGGATCAGATAATTGTGTTGATTATTTCTTTAAGCAATTTTATCACTCCCCTAATCAAGTCTAAATCTCAATAATATGGAACATAAGTAAATCTGATAGACAGTATATGTGCAAAAGCACCGATGGTTAGCCTAATCATTTATATGACCTGAAAATCTGTGCTTGTATAACAATGTTTTAACTGTTTTATTCTTTCACTGGCTTAGCCTAACGTTAATAAGCAGTTTGCAAATTGTAGAATGCTATGGCTTTCCGGATCTATGCAATCTGCTCCCGGGCATTTGATTCATCTGTTCCTGCCACCGACCCTCCTTCGTACAAAGCTGTTCCTTTAGGAGGGATTGTTACTGGAGCTATGCAAAGCATAATCCTTAGCCCTGTCGAACTCATAAAAATTTGCCTTCAACTGCAGAACAATAGTCATTCATCTTTCCTCACAGAATATTCATCACACTGGCCCAATAAGCGTTGCTAAAAAGCATATTCCGAACAGAAGGTCGGGGAATTTACCGAGGATTTACTGCAACAGTCCTCAGAGATGCACCCGCACATGGCTTCTGCTTCTGGACATATGAGTATATGCGAGAACGGCTTCATCCTGGCCGCAGAAAGAGTGGCCAAGAAAGCTTGAGAACAATGCTGGTAGCAGGAGGGTTAGCAGGAGTTGCTAGCTGGGTCAACTGCTATCCACTGGATGTTGTGAAAACAAGACTGCAGGCTCAATCACCAACTTCTCCACAAAAATTAGATGCCATAATCGATTGTTTCCAGAAAAGCATGAAACAGGACAGTTTCAGTGTGGTCTGGAGAGGATTGGGAACTGCTGTAGCTAGAGTCTTTGTGGTCAATGGAGCTATATTTTCTGCATATGGGACAGCATTAAGGTGCTTATTCAACAACGGGAGTATTCAAACTGAGAATGCTATCTAGGATAAACTTGGCTTTTACCCAAATTAAAGGATCACCAATTAGAAATTCTATATATTAGTATGTTCATATAGATTTGTCAACCATTGTTTAGGTCCTCTTTCATCATCATACAGTCAACAAGAGTAGAGTAGTTCGATCCCGATTATTGGTAACAAGAGAAGACTAGTCTGGTAAGTTCTCTTGTACAGTGGTAAATTCATTGTGTATGTTCAGCAAGGAAGAACAAATTATATTTCCTTTTGTATCTTTTGGTTTTCTTTTCTGGTTCCCGATCCCCCAACCAAGAACCTATAGTATTTAGTTGTTAGCCTCTTGAAGTAACATGGTATTGCTAAGGTGAATTTTTTTTTACTGTTAGAAACCATTAAAGAAAAACACTGTTCAAGAATGTAGAATGTCACCACTTACAAGAATTATTATGCTGCAAGGTTTCATTAAGATAACCAGTGAATTTATTCATGTTTACTCATAAATTTATCGAACTTAATGTAATGTAGAGAACCAGATTTACTCTAAACACGACTGTGAATCAATTCAAAGCCTAGAAATGCACCCTTAATGGTAAACAAAATGCATCACACTATAAATCCACTCAAATCAGGCTCATCTTCCGCCTCATAAGCATCAAACCGAAAGCTTATCTGCGCCAAAGCAAATGGATTGTTATAGTGACCAAGAGGCCGAACTATTGCTTGAATCTGCTTCCATGGATCTGGACAGTCAAAAACTTCATATTAAAAACAACACCATTGTGACCCAGTTGCGTCATCAGTGTAGCATCAGCAAGAGTGCTAATGCTTCCTGCAGCAAATTGTACCATAGGAAACCTTCCCCAGTTGCTTGGTTTGTACTATCAGATCATCTTCATCTACGTTTGCCAAACTCCTTGTCTTCTTTGTCACAGACATCACAGTCCGAATTGTCTCAGCAATACCGCCTTATGTTGCCAACCTTGAATTTGATAGACCTCCCTGCATCGATAATATGACTGCACTGTCTGTCACCCTCATCAATGCATCTTCGAGATTTTGAAATGCACAAGAAAATGGAAACCTGAATTTATGCTTGTTAACACAGTTCTCAGCATCAACACTGCTAAGAAGTTCATTCTCGTCAAGGTAATCCGCAACAGATGCTTCAAGTATCTGTACTTTGACAAAGATCAAATAATTTGTAAAAGATCTGGAGTACAAGAAGAGATTGAGGAATTACCAATCAAAAAGAAAAGAACAGGTTGGACATTGGGTTATTCCCTTCTCTTCATTGTCATACAAGAATGTATAAATGTGAAGCGGGGAAACAGGAGGCAAGATATGGTTTTAATGAGCATCTTTCATAGTTGTTTTAAGAATGAAAAGAGTATAATTCCTTCATTAGTCTCTAAGGAATACTTGTTGCAAGCTCCCTTGAATTCCAAAAGCTTTCAGAGTCGAAGAGGAAGATGGAGAAGTCTAAAGCCTTTCGTAATCTTAGTGAAAGAGGAAGGCTTAGGTGAAAAGCACAAATGATGTCGAATATCCCAGCTAGAATAGGAATAGGAAATAGGAGAGACTCAGGAATGATTGTAGACTAAGGCTAAGGCTCTGATTTCCAATAAGCTATTCGGAACTCCACTCTTGTGCGAGAGACTCCGTGGTAGAGTTGCCCTCTCTCTTCACAGAATGGCTTAGGCAGGTTTCAAGTAGTGTTCCTTGGAAACTAGTGAAAGACTAATTCTCTGTTTCGAATCTTCACAAACTGAATGAAAAAATGTCTTCTCATGTTTCACTTGCTTTCTTTATTATCTCCAGATTTTGTTATTATTTACTCTGTAAAAGTATTCTAATCATTCTGCATCAGATCATCTAGAAGACTGTCAGGAACCTGAGACACAGAAGCTGCATAATAGGAGCAACTACAGGGCAGAACGAGAGGGAGAGTTAACAAAAATAGAGGAACCAAGAGAAGAATGAAGTGAGGAAATTGGAACTCAAGGTTCTATTTTTCTTGTAAATTGGTCAATAAACCTTCTTCGTACAGAAAAATAAGTAAATGAAAACTAGAGCCCTTGACAAAGACATCAAAACGCAGTAGAATTTAACTGTAGGAATACCATCAAGAAGCCACACAAAGAACCTGCAAATTACGAATCATGTTATAACTGAAGCTGCTCAACAAAAGAGGATGGAACTTGTATTTGATCGGATTCATCATTTCAGAGAATTATATTGAATTGGTACAAAAGATTAAGGAAGACAAGGGAGGAGCAGGATGAGATCAGTAATAATAGATTACTTTTAAATCATATAAACAACACAACTTAGCAACTTGATCCTTTAAGCAAGCTCCTAATTCTTTACTCTTCTGCAAGTTCACATCAAAAAACCCAGTATGCCAGGTCCAACGCCACGAGAAATTCTTCATGGATACTAAGTCATTTAAATTTCTTCAGACACATCAGTACACATTCAACATACTATTGAGGTAAATTTATTGAGAAATCACTTCTATTTCCACAATCAACATACAGATCAGACTGATACCAAAAGGACTGCAACAAACAACAAGATAGACCCATGTATATCATCCTCTAAGTTTACCTCAAAAAAGAAAAAAAGGGAAACACTAACGTGCTCAACAACAGTTTACAGAGGAAATTGTTCGCTCAGGTTAAGCCCGGCCATGGCGTTCTCTAACCCAGAACTCATCTCCACTAATACATGAGGATCATTGTAATGCCTGACAGCCTGCACGATGCCTTGAACACGCTTGTACGGATCAGGGCAATTAAACACCTCTGCACCCACAAACACCCCATCACATCCCAGCTGCATCATCAACGCCCCATCCGCCGGCGTCACAATCCCTCCCGAAGCGAACTGAACCACAGGCAGCCTGCCCATTTGCTTGGCTTGAGCTACTAAATCATAAGGCGCTGCTATTTTCTTCGAGAACGCAAACACTTCATCTTCATCCATGTTATTCAAAATCCTTATATCCCCCATGAGCGACCTCACATTCTTCACAGTTTCTGCAATGTTACCAGTCCCCAACAGGTCCCCTTGTATCCTAATCATGGCAGCTCCTTCTCTCACTCTCCTCAAAGCATCACCAAGATTTCGACAGCCAGAAATAAAAGGGCACCTGAAATTATGCTTGTTGATGAAGTTATCCTCGTCAGCGATAGCAAGCACTTCACTCTCATCGATGTGATCGATTCCGATGCTCTCCAATATTTGAGCCTCAACAAAATGGCCAACACGGGCTCGAGAAATGACGGGGATGGAAAGAGCGCGCTTTATTTCTTTGATGAAAGACGGATCCGACATGCGGGAAATGCCCCGACGAGGTGGATCTGATATAAGCACGGAACAAGCTCCGGCAGATTCCGCGATCTTAGCTTGATCGAGGGTGGTGATTTCGAGAATGGCGCCGCCACGGAGCATCTGAGCCATGGCAACCTTGATAGAGAATAGATTCTTCTTGGGATCGGTAATAGCGGTGCCGCTGTAGACGGTGACTGCTCCGTCTTCTTCCGCCATTGGTAGATAGATTCTTGAGGGTTTTGTTTCAGTTAAGCGAAAAGAGTTGGAAAGAGGGGCAGATTTTGTTGTTCAACAGATGAGATGTTAATTAGTAATGGCGAGATGCAAAAGATGTATAATGTACAGAAGAGAAGGGAAGAGAAGGGGAGAGAAGAGTAGCGTGGATAATTCGAGAAGCTTCCATGGAAGGTTGGAGAAATGGCGTGTGAATTGGGCTGAGTAGAGTCTTCTTCAATCTGTTAATTAGATTTTGGTTTCATAAACAAATTAATTTCTGTCTAATTAACTGTTTGGTAATTTACCATGCCAGAATGATGAATATGGTTATATATATATATATATATATATATATAGAGAGAGAGAGAGAGAGAGAGAGAGAGAGAGAGAGAGAGAAGGAGAGACGGTGTGTAGCACCCGGAAAGGAGGAGAAAAAAAAAAAAAAAAAAAAGGGCGGCCACGTCAGCAGCCACGTCAGCAGGCCCGGTCAGCAGTCCCGGCCAACCAGGGCCTGCCACGTGGCAAGACCGCGTCACTCCAAAAGGAGCCACGCTGGCGATCCGCGTGGGTGCGATCCGACGGCCCAGATCAATCACGCGATCGGACGGCCCAGATTCAATCGCACGGACGGCCCAGATTCAATCAAAAACGAACGGCCCAGATTAAAACAAAATGAACGGCTGTGATCAAAAGGCAAGGGGTTATAAATAGAACCTCCACACCAGACCACAAACCCTAGCCGCCAGCCGCTCGCCGGAGAAGACGAACCAGAGGCCGACCGCCGCCACCCGCCGCCACTCGCCGCCGCACCGGGGAAATTTTCGACCGCCGATCGAGGTAAATTTCATACCCCCGACTCGTTTTTCCCCACTGATTCCTCCTATGGCCAAATCGAAGCCGAAATCCCGGCCAAACGGCCGGAATACGCGGCCGAAGCCCAGCGGCACCGCCGCGCCCCCTCTCGGTTTTTGCCTCCGACGAGGCCCTTCCCGGCCTCCGTTCGATGCAATTTTTATATCACCGTGATCACCATTCTTTTCTCTACAGGTTGACCGAAGCCAAATCACCAAAACACGAACTTCGCCGGAGAGTCGCCGTACCCGAGAGCGCCGCCGCCGGTAAGCTCCGTTTTTCCGTGATTTTTTGGCCCCCCGAGGGCCCTAGGGTTGTTTTCTGACAAGGACCAATGCGAGTGTGGCCGAATTCGGCCAAAAACGGCCGAAAACAGTCAACCCGAGGCGACTCGCCGCCGCCAGCGGCGGCGCCGTCGCCGGAGCACGGCGGAGCCGCCGTGCCGGAGTTGCGATTTGGGCCGAAAGAGGCCCTGGGCCTAATTTGGATTTTTTTTGGAACCCGTGCAGGTACTGTGAGCGTGTTTCAGTTCCCCGGGAAAAATTCAGGGGAAAATTAGGAACCCAACCCATCTCGGTAGCCCCTTACCGAATGAGCCGCATCGAAATGGAAGAGCTAAGGAAACAAATCACTGAGCTACAAAACAGTGGCTTCATTAGACACAGCATTTCCCCATGGGGTGCCGGGGTTACTTTTACAAGGAAAGGAGATGGAACGTTGAGACTGTGTATTGATTATAGAAGGATAAACAAGGTAACAATTAAAAACAAGTACCCTCTCCCCCGGATTGATGACCTTTTCGATCAGTTGCAGGGTGCACAGGTCTTTTCTAAAATAGATCTACGATCAGGTTACCATCAGGTAAAAGTGAGAGCAGAAGACATCCCCAAGACGGCATTCCGAACCAGGTACGGACACTATGAGTTCCTGGTTATGCCGTTTGGGCTAACCAATGCCCCGGCCATCTTTATGGATCTAATGAACAGAATCTTCAGAGAGTTTTTGGATAAATTTGTCATCGTGTTCATCGATGATATCTTAGTCTACTCAAAAAGTAGAGAAGAACATGCTCATCATCTTGCCCAAGTCCTCCAGGTACTCAGGGAAAAGAAGTTGTATGCAAAGTTGAGCAAGTGTGGATTTTGGCTCGAGCAAACCGCCTTCCTAGGACATGTTATATCGAAGGAAGGGGTGTCGGTGAACCCCGAAAAGGTTGAAGCGGTACTTGGTTGGAAAAGGCTGACAACAGTTAAGGAAATTCGCAGTTTCCTAGGGATGGCGGGTTATTACCGCCGGTTTGTCGAAGGGTTCTCCAGTCTAGCGGCCCCTCTAACCCGACTCACAAAGAAGAATGCAAAGTTTGATTGGAATGAGAACTGCGAAAGGAGTTTTTCAGAATTGAAGAAGCGACTGACTACTGCACCCGTGCTGGCTCTACCGAGTGGATCAGGAGGGTATACAGTTTATAGTGATGCCTCCTATCTGGGCCTGGGTTGTGTCTTGATGCAGCATGGAAAGGTTATAACATATGGGTCTAGACAGCTAAAGAATCATGAGAAGAACTATCCTACCCATGACTTGGAGCTTGCCGCAATCATACACGCCTTGAAAATCTGGCGCCATTATTTGTATGGAGAGACCTTTCAGATCTACACTGATCATAAGAGTTTGAAGCACATCTTCACTCAGAAGGATCTCAACATGCGTCAGAGAAGGTGGATGGAACTCCTCAAGGACTATGATTGTGACATCCTATACCATCCAGGTAAGGGCAACGTAGTAGCCGATGCCCTCAGTAGGAAGAGTGCAGGCACCCTAGCCCATCTGATGGTTTCGGAATGCAGGTCCATTGGGGCTACGCAGCAGGTTCGACTGCAAGATCTGAAGAGGGCCACATGTTTGAGCCACCTAGCAGTCCAACCCGAGCTAATCCAAAGAATAAAGGAAGCCCAGTCAATCGACCCCGCGCTAGTAAACCGCAAGAAGGATGCAGAACAGGGAGTGAACTCAGAATTTCAGATCTCTGCCGACGGATTGATTCGTTTCAAGGACAGAATGTGTGTCCCAGACGACAATGAATTAAAAAGAGACATCATGACAGAGTCCCATAGTTCAAGGTTCGCCATGCATCCAGGAAGTACAAAAATGTACCAAACTATGCGACCCCGATTCTGGTGGAATGGGATGAAGAGAGATATAGCTGACTTTGTATCTAAGTGCTTGGTATGTCAGCAGGTCAAAGCAGAACATCAACGCCCAGGGGGGTTGCTTCAGCCTTTACCGATTCCAGAATGGAAGTGGGAACACATCACCATGGACTTCGTATCGGGACTACCAAAGGCACGATCGGGACACGATGCCATATGGGTAATTGTTGACCGACTCACTAAGTCTTCCCACTTCCTGGCCATCAGAATGACTGATTCGTTGGACAAGTTGGCAAGAATGTATGTCCGGGAAATAGTCAGACTGCATGGGGTCCCAGTAACAGTGGTATCCGACAGGGATCCCAGATTCACTTCTCGGTTTTGGAATAGTTTCCAGCAAGCTATGGGAACAAAGCTGTCGCTCAGTACTGCCTTCCACCCCCAAACCGATGGACAATCAGAGAGGACAATCCGTACGCTGGAGGATATGCTCCGAGCTTGTGTCCTTGACTCCGGAGGCCATTGGGACGACCATCTACCCCTGATAGAGTTTGCCTACAACAACAGTTACCAAGCAAGCATCGGCATGGCCCCATACGAGGCGTTATACGGGCGTCCGTGCAGGTCACCGATTTGTTGGGAGGAAGTGGGCGATAGAAGATTGTTTGGCCCGGATTTAGTGGAAGAAACCACGTCCAAGATAGTTAAGATCAAGAAGAACATCCAGACAGCTCAGAGTAGGCAAAAGAGCTATGCTGATACCCGAAGGAGGGACCTGGCCTTTGAGAAAGGTGACCGGGTGTTTCTTAAAGTCACCCCCTTCAAGGGAATTAGTAGGTTCGGCAGAAGGGGAAAATTAAACCCCAGATACATTGGACCCTTTGAAATCTTAGACAAGATTGGTACCACTGCCTACAGACTTGCACTGCCCCCTGAGCTCTCCCGGGTTCACAATGTGTTTCATGTATCTATGCTGCGCAAGTACAATCCGGACCCTTCTCATGTCGTGGCTCATGAACCGCTCTCACTCCGAGAGGACTTGTCTTATGAAGAAGTACCGGTCAGTATCACGGACCGAGAAAGCAGAATACTCCGTAACCGGGAAATATCATTTGTAAAAGTCTTGTGGCAGAACCACACGCCTAGGGAGGCGACTTGGGAGCTGGAATCAGAATTTAGGGCCCAATATCCTCATCTGTTTGATCAAGAGTAATGAGGCAAATTTGGGGACCAATATCCTCATCTGTTGCGATTTGGGCCGAAAGAGGCCCTGGGCCTAATTTGGATTTTTTTTGGAACCCGTGCAGGTACTGTGAGCGTGTTTCAGTTCCCCGGGAAAAATTCAGGGGAAAATTAGGGACAGCCTGCAGGCGCACTGTGAATCGTATTCGGATCCCGAAAACAGGTAAGGACCCCTCACCTTATTTCCTATCACGGTATTAAAGTTCAAAATGATAAAACGGTATTTCTTGAATTAATGCATGTGTGAAATTGCTTAAGGTAGCTAATGGAGCCCGAGTCTAGTGTGATTGGTGGTTTACTGTTATTTGGCCTGTTTACAGCTTTAAATGCAAAATGAGGTTTGATGTGTTCATTTTACAGATTTGTGTGCATGTACTACGTTTTTATTAATTATGGGTTGAATGACTGAAAAACTGATACTGTATGTTGTCTGTTTGGTATGAATTACGATTTGCTTGTTTAAATGTGAATTGATGATGCTGATTGAGGAAAAGGAAAAATGAAAGATTGTGTAAACTGATAATTGTATTATGGGGGTCAGCCTGACTAGATATCCTGGGAGATGGTGGACGGACCGGGTCCGTAGGGAACCCTACCGGGATTGTGGTCTCACATGCCGGACGGGGTATGGAGATCTTATGGTTTTGGCGCCCATACCGGACGGGGTATGGGGACGGCCCGTTTCACCCTCATACCGGACGGGGTATTGAGGTTTATGGTTTTGGCGCCCATACCGGACGGGGTATGGGGACGGCCCGTTTCACCCTCATACCGGACGGGGTATTGAGGTTCATGGTTTTGGCGCCCATACCGGACGGGGTATGGGGACGGCCCTGGAAACTGATTATGAATGTTAAAGGTTAACGGGTAGCGGAACCCCTATGGACCCCCACGGATACTAGTAGGCTGGTAAATGAGAAAAAGATATGTTGTACAATGATTGAATTACAAGAGGCGTGATAAGTGTTATGTTTTACAGCTTAGATTATTCAATGATTATGATAATGTTATTGTTTTTCTCATATTGTTTTCATAAATTCCACCAAGCTAAGTGGATGGTCAAAGTTTTATTATTGATAAAAGGTTTTGTTGTTAATAAACGAGTTTATTGTAAATTATGCTCCATTGGTCTTTTTGTGGTTTTTTACCCACCTTTATCTCCGTGACGGTGAGATATCGTGATGTTCTTACTGGGCTAGTGTAGCTCACTCCTTAATTAACCATTTCAGATCAGGAAGACATGGTTCCCGAGCCCGTTCCGCAGGAGGACGACGAAGGGGATGCCTAGAGACTCTGTAGTCATACGCATAGTTTTATTTTCGAGTTTCTTTCTTAGTTAGTTTAATCTTTTATATTTTAAGTACGTTTTTGGTTTTTCGTGTAAGGGATGTTAAATGAAATTTTGATCTCGCTTCCGCATTCGATATATTTAAATACCCATTTCTTTTTAATATTTTCCGGGGCCGTTACACGGTGACTGTTTGATTCCAGTCTACTTCAATTTTTGTAGTAAAGATGTTGACCCTCTTACAATTATAATTTTAAAATGTAATTACAAATGTTATAGCATAAATAATAAATTGATGTTTGCACTATTTTTATATAATTTTTTATACGTTAAATATCAGGTAACTTCACTTATCTAGAAATTACTTATCAAACTCACTCTTACATGGTAAGTCTATTAACAAGTATTAGTGGTATTTAATAAATAAAGTTTAATATAAATATTTTTTAAAAGTAGATAGCAAAAGAAATTAAAAAAATTAGTATATAAATTAATTTGAGTATTTAAAAATAATAGAAAGATCAATTTAATACTTAGACTAATTTATTTTCTAAGAATAGTAAAAAAAAACTCTTATTATTTTACTTGAATGACAAAAAAAAACTTTTTTAAAAAAAAAAATTTATTTAGAACTAAGACTTAAAAAATCATTACATAACTCTTCATTTTTATTTTAATTTAAATTGTTATCATTTGTATTGTTCGAATAAAATAAATAAATATCTATTGCTTTTGTCATGTTCATTAGGATTAAAATGTAGTGATTACAACTAAAGGTGAACATTATACAATTTAGACTGAAAAATTAAATTATATCAAAAATTTAGTTTGAACTGAACCAGATTAAATAATAATTGATTTAATTTTTTATTTAAAAAATTTTGAATTAAAATTTTTTAGTTTAATTCAATTCAAATATTAATCCTAATGAACATGACAAAAGCAATAGATTTTTATTTATTTTATTCAAACAATACAAATGATAACAATTTAAATTAAAATAAAAATGAAGAGTCGTGTAATGATGTTTTAAGTCTTAGTTCTAAATAAAACTTCTTTCTTTTAAAAGTTCTTTTTTCTCATTCAAGTAAAACAATAAGAGTTTTTTTTTTTTTTTACTATTCTTATAAACTAAATTAGTCTAAGTATTAAATTGATCTTTCTATTATTTTTAAATACTCAAATTAATTTATATACTAATTTTTTTAATTTCTTTTGCTATCTACTTTTAAAAAATATTTATATTAATCAATTCAACTTGAATTGATTAATATTTTTTAATAATTAAAATAATAAATATATAAATAATATATGTAACACCCAAAATAATTTTTTCTATTTTATTTTTTTTATGTAATTTAATTTAAATTAATTCTTGTGAATATAAAAATATTAATAATAATAAAATTGGGTAAAAATATTATTTGGATTTAATTGAAATTGATTTTGGAAAAAATGGGTAAAAATTTGGATTCTGGTGTATTTTTGAAAAGAAATTCAGAAATCGGGGGTCAAAACACAATTTAGAAAAATTGTGCCCCGTCAGCGCCACGTTAACAGCCATGTCAGCAGCCCTGGCCAACCAGGACCTGCCGCGTGGCAAGGCCACGACGACCCGGGAACGGGCCACGTGGACGATCCGTGTGCGCGCGATCGGACGGCCCAAATGCGTCCCCGTGCGCACGGACGACCCAGATCAAACGTGCGCACGGACGACCCAGATTTAATCGTGATGGACGGTCCAGATTTAATCCAAATTAAATTGCGATCGAACGATCCAGATTAAATCAAGATGGACGGTTGTGATTAAAAGGCAAATTGTATAAATAAACCCCCACACCTGACCACAAAAACCCTAGCCGCCAGCCCTCGCCGGAGAAGACGAACTAGACGCCGGAGGAGCCGGCCGCCGCCACCCGCCACCGCACCGGAGAGTTTTTTTACCGCCGATCGAGGTAAATTTCATTCCCCCGGTTCGTTTTTCAATGCTGAGTTCACCTGTGGCCAAATCGGAGCCAAACTCCAGGCCAAACGGCCAGAAAATACGGCCGAAACCCAGCGGCGCCGCCACGCCCCTCCTCGGTTTTTGCCTCCGATGAGGCCCTTCCCGGCCTCCGTTTGATACAATTTTTATATCACCGTGATCACCATTCTTTTCTCTACAGGTTGATCGGAGCCAAATCACCAAAACATGAACCACGCCGGAGAGCCGCCGCACTCGAGAGCACTGCCGCTGGTAAGCTTCGATTTTTCGTAATTTTTTGGTCCCCCGAGGGCCCTAGGGTTGTTTTATTGCAGGGACCGATGCAAGTGTGGCTGAATTCAGCCGAAAACGGCTGAAAACAGCCAACCCGAGGCGAATCGCCGCCACTTGCGGTGGCGCCGTCGCCGGAGCACGGCGGAGCCGCCGTGCCGGAATTGCGATATTGGCCGAAAGGGGCCCTAGGTCTGATTCTGAGATTTTTGGGACACGTGCAGGTACCGGTAGCGTGTTTCAGTTTTTCGAAAAAAAAATTCAGGAAATTTAGGGGTAACCCGCAGGCGCTCGGAAAAGCCTATTTCGTGTCCCGAAAATAAGTAAGGATTCCTCACCCTATTTCCTACCACGGTATTAAAGTGTAATAAATGATAAAATGGTATTTCATGAATCAATAGCTGTGTGAAATTGTTTAAGGTTGCTAATGGAGTCCGAGTCTAGTGTATTTGTCGGTCAGTTGTTGTTTGTTCTATTTTACCGTTTTAAATGCAGTATGATGTCTGATATTTTTTTTTTATAGTTTCGTGTGCATGTATCACTGTTTCATTGATTATGGACTGAATGACTGAGAACCCGATGTTGTGTGTTGTCTTGTTGGCGTGAACTACTGGTTTGCATGTTTGTGTGTGACTTGATGATGGTGGCTAAAGAAAAATGGATAAAAGGTTATGTGAATTGGCAAACGGATAATGTGGATAGCCTGACTAGGTATCCTAGGAGATGGTGGACGGACCGGGTTCGTAGGGAACCTTACCGGGAACGTGGTCTCTCATACCGGACGGGGTATGGAGACCTTATTTGTTTTGGCGCCTATACCGGACGGGGTATGGGGACGGTCCGTTTCACCCTCATACCGGATGGGGTATTGAGGTTCATAGTTTTGGCGCTCATACCGGACGGGGTATGGGGACGACCCTGGAATCAAGTTATAAATATTAAGGGTTCATGGGTAGCGGGACCCCTATGGATCCCCATGGATACTAGTAGGCTGGTAAAGAGGAATTATGCTGTTTAAAGATTGAAATGCAAATGCGTGATAAATGTTGTATTATAAAGTCTATGTGATAACGTGATGATGATAATGTGTTGCTTGTGTATTGTTTTATGGATCTCACCCAGGTAAATGGAAAGTAAACGTTTTTATGAACAAATGGGTTTATTACAAATTATGCTCCATTGGTCGTTTTTGTTTTCTGCCCACCCTTACTCCTGTGGCAGTGAGGTAGAGTGATGTCTTTACTGGGCTAGTGTAGCTCACTCCTTACTTAACCATTTCAGATCAGGAAGACGTGGTTCCCGAGCCCGTTCCGTAGGAAGACGGTGAATGGGACGTCTAAAGATCCCATAGTTATAATTGTAGTTCTTACTTTCGAGCATTTATTTTAATTAGTTTATTCTCTCATTTTGTTGAACACGTTTTGGTATTGCGTAAGGGATGTTAATTGCAATGTTTAATACACTTCCGCAAATTCAGATTATTTATCTATATATATATCTTTCCAATATTAAATTTTTCCGGGGCCGTTACAATATATATGTGTATTACATACTTTATATAAGTAGACTATTAACATATTAAATATATATATAATAAATATTTCTTAATATTTAAAATTAAAATATTAATATATAACTAATATATTACTATAATTAAAATTTTCAAATAAAATTTAGTCTATTTTAGATCAAGACTAGAACGAATAAAATTTTTTTAGTCTTGTTCAATATGAATCAAAGTTACATTCATCCGGTTTTTTATACGAAATTATTTTTGTACGGTTTTGATTCGATCTAATTTTAAATTAATTTTCACCTCTAATTACAATTCATAAACTCTATAAAAAAAATGTGGCTAAATCAAAAAGAATTTTTTTTTATCAATTGTTGTCAAAATTCTTATAATTATAACAAAAAGTTCATAAATTAAAATAATTTTACAAATTTAAGAATCAAATTGTAATAAATAAAATTTTAAATTTATAATTATAATATATCAAGTAATTCAATAACTAAATAGTAAATCAAAAAATTTTACAGAATATTTTCTCTTTTTTCTTTTTTCCTTACAAGACTTATACCCTAGTCCCTAAATTTTTTAAATTTAATTTTTATCTTATTATTTTGTTATTCATAAAAAAAAGTTCTCATTTTTCTTATTCTCATCAAAACATTTTCAGCTCTCTCCCATTTGACTAATAATGAGCACGTGGTGAGTACGGTCCGAATACACACTCCCATACATGCCTTATTTAATTAAATTTATCATATTTAATGATCTATGAACTATGATGGATATATTTCACTTTTTATATATACAAACATATACCTCTAATTTGAGGCTAAATTTTTTTTTTTATACTTATCTGTTTATTTCTTTCTAAAATATTTTTAAAAATTTGTAACACCCCGGAATTTGAAAAGAAATAAATTATAATTTGAATGCGGAAGCAAAATAATAATTTAGAGTTTACATTCCTTACATAATAATTCATAATACCCAATAGAGATACGTGAATGATCATTATAAAAGAATAACGAAAAATCAAAGAAATAAATAGAAAATAAACAATTAGGCATCCTATTCGCAAATCTCTTGTAGAGTGAGATCTGGATTTTGATCCTCTTGATATGAAATAGTTAATGAAAGAGTAAGCTACACTAATCCAGTAAGAATGTCACACTATTCAACGATACAGAAATGAATATTAGTAAAAAATTATGAAAATAACTAATAGACCTCTTAATTTAAGTAAATTTATTTATCATAAATAAGATTATTCATTACATACTTACCGTAATGAGATTTTCAAAACCGACCTATAGAGTTAATAACAAAAACAACATCATAATCTCATATTTAATTAATCAAAACAATAACTTTCCCTTTTTACCTGCCTACTGGTATTCATGGGAGTCCATAGGGATGTCTTCACTACGCGTGAACCCTTATTCAACATTGTCAATTAACCGGCCGTTCTCATACCTTGTTCGGTATGAGTGCCAAAAATATCATCCTTCAATACCTTATCTGGTATGAGGGTGAAACGAGCCATCCCCATACCCCGTTCGGTATGAGCGCCAAAATACCAATCCTCGATACCTCCTATGGTATGAGGCAACGTTCACGGTAGGGTTCCTATGTATCCGGTCTATCCACTATTTTTTAATATATCCAGTAAGGCTTCCATTCATTCATTCACTTAATCAAATAATTTTTCATTTATATTTAATCTCCAGTTTCGCAATTTAACTATAAATCATACAAAACAAGCAATATATGCATCAAGGAAGCACAACTGAATCATCAAACTAACTTTAGTGTAATATTATGTATTTGAAACAGTAAAATCAATCAAACAAGATCAATAGTGAATAATAACCAGTTCCGGCTCCATTAGTAACCTATGATTAATTATCGAAATTTTCTAAATTGTACAAAATACCACATTATATATAATTAAACTTCAATTCTATAATAAGGAATATGATGAGAGATTCTTTTCCGAATCGGTGTCCGAATACTAAACTTTTCGCTGCACCTACTAGTGGTTTCTGAATTTTTTAAATTTTTCTTCGAAGATTAAAACACGCTTCAAGTACCTAGAAATACCTCAAAAAATCTAAAACTAGTGTTAAAACCCTTTTCCAGCCAATTTTGAAATTTCGGCATGGTGGTACTGCGATGGCACTGCCACCCGCGGTGGCAGTTTGCCTCGGACTAGCCGTTTTTGGCCAGTTTCGGCCGATTTCAGCTGGTTTTGTATTCATTCCTGTGAGAAAATACGTTAAGGAGTCTCGGTTGACCCAAAAAAATTAAAAAACATAAGCTTACTGGCGGCGAAATTTTTCAGTGGTGCGGCTCCGCTGGCTCACCTTCGCGGTTGGGTATTTTTTTTTCGGTCAACTTGTGAAAAATATAATGGTGAATACAATAGTAAAAAAATCGCACAAAACAGGAATAAAAAAGGGCCTCGTCATAGGTGATTTTTGATTTTTTCCACGGCAGTGTCACCGGGCTTTATCCACAGTTTTCGACTCATCTACTGGTCTTTTTACTCTAATTTGGCCATGTGAGTGTTCAGAATCAAATTTCGAGTGAATAAAATTTTTTTTTACCTCTTTTGGCGGTCGAAGGTGGCTCCGGTACGGCGGCGGGCTGTAGTCAGTAGTCGGTTCCCTCTCTCGGTGACTGGTTCTTCCTCTCCAGCAGGGGGCTGACAGCTAGGTTAGGATTCGATGTGAAGTGAGATATTTATATCCGTCTACCTTTAATCTGCTCCGTCCATCATGTTTGATCTCGATTGTCCAATCGCGTTTAAATAGAAAATAAATCTGAACCATTCATCGTGATTTAATCTGAACCATATGATCGCGCCTAAGGAGGAAACGGATCTGAACCATCCACGCTCGCGGGAACAAATCCAGACCATCCGATCGCGGGGACGTGAATTTCCAGCGTGGCCTCCCGCGTGACACCGTGCTAGCATCCCTTGCCACGTGACGCGCTTCGGTTCGTCGGAGCTGCTAACTGGGCAATCTTACGTAGCACATTTTTTTTAATTACGTTTTGACCCCTAGTTTCTGATTTTTTTTTCAAAAATACCCCCAAAATCCTAATTTTCACTCCTTTTTCTCAAAATTATTTTCAATTTCATCCTCCACCTATTTTTCTTAATTTTTTACATTAAATAAAATTCATAAATTAAAAATTTATATTTTACACATTAATTTTAATTTTTTAAAAAAATTAATTGCGGGTATTACAACTCTCCCCCCATTAAAAGAAATTTGATCCCTCAAATTTTTTTCTCTCTCACTCAATCAAACAGTTGAGGATACTGGGCTTTAAAGTCGGATTCTATCTCTCATGTGGCCTCTCTGTGTGCGTGATTATGTCATAGGACCTTAACGAATGAAATTTTTCAATTGCGGAGTACTCTGCTCTTTCAGTCCACAATACTGACCGCTACCTCCTCGTATGACAGATTCTCCTAGAGTGAAAGGGGCTCATGAGCTAAGACGTGAGAGGGGTCTGGGTTGTACTTGCGTAGCATGGACACATAAAACACGTTATGGACTCTGAATAGTTTTGGAGGTAGTGTTAGTCTGTAGGTGGTGGTACCAATTCTGTCTAAAATTTCAAATGGCCCAATAAACTGGGGATTTAGTTTCCCCCACTTGTCAAACCTACTGATTCCTTCGAAATGAGTGACCTTAAGGAACACTCGATCACCTTTCTCAAATTCTAAATCCCTCATCTAGGTATCCGCATAAATCTTTTGTCTGCTCTAAGTTATCTAGATGTTCTTCCTGATCTTAACTATTTTGGTTATAGTCTCCTCTACAAGATTTGGACTGAACAATCTTCTATCACCTACCTCTTCCCAACATATCAGTGATATGCATGAACAACCATACAACGTCTTGTACGAAACCATGCCGATAATTGCTTAATAGTTGTTATTATAGGCAAACTCTATTAAGGGTAAATGATCATTCCAATGGCCCCTGAAGTCAAGAACACAAGCTCGGAGTATATCTTCCAATGTGCAGATCGTCCTTTTTGATTGTCCATCGATATGAGGATGGAGTACAATATTAAGGGACAGTTTCATTCCCATAACTTGCTAAAAACTAGATCAGAACCGAGAAGTGAACCTAGGATCCTTGTCGGACACTGCTGTCACTAGCACTCCATATAACCTGACTATCTCCTGGATATACATTTTTGCTACCTTATCCAATGGGTCGGTCATCCTGATGGCCAAAAAGTAGAAAGACTTGGTGAACCAGTCAATAATTACTCAAATGACATCATGTCCCGAGCATGCCTTAGACAATCCTATCACGAAATCTATTGTGATATGTTTCCACTTCCACTCAAGAATTGGTAATGGCTGAAATAGCCCGCCTGGGCGTTGATACTCTACCTTGACTTGCTGACATACCAAACACTTGAAAACAAAGTTGGCCACATCTCTTTTCATCCAGTTCCACCAAAATCGGGGTCGCATACTTTGATATATCTTAGTGCTTCCGAGATGCATGAAAAATTTTGAACTATGAGTCTCAGTCATGATGTCCCTTTTCAGCTCACTGTCACCTGAAACACACATCCTGTTCTAAAATCTAAGTAACCCATCGACCGAGATTCAAAATTCTGAATTTACTCCCTGTTCTGTATCTTTCATGAGGGCTGCTATGGTGGAATCGGCAGATTAGGCTTCCTTTATTCTCTGGACCAACTCAGGTTGAACAGTCAGGTGGGACAAACATGTAACTCTCTTCAGGTCCTAAAGTCGTACCTGTTGTTCGACTCCTATTGCCCTATGTTCTGAAACCATTAAGTGAGCTAATATACTTGTACTTTTTCTGCTATGTACGTCGACTACCACGTTGCCCTTGACCGAGTGATATAAGAAATTGCAATCATAGTGCTTTAGGAGTTATATCCATCTTCTCTTATGCATGTTAAGATCCTTTTGAGTGAATATGTGTTTCAACCTCTTGTGGTCGGTATAGATTTGAAAGGTCTCCCTATACAAGTAATAGCGCCAAGTCTTCAAGGCATGGATAATCATGGCAAGTTCTAAGTCATGGATGGCGTAGTTTTTCTCATGACTCTTTAACTGCCTTGACTCATAGATTATGACATTTCCATGCTGCATCAGAACATAACCTAACCCCAGATATTAGGCATCACTATAAACTGTATATCCATATGTCCCACTCAGCAAGGCCAACACAGGTGTAGTAGTTAACCATTTTTTTAGTTCTGAAAGCTCTTTTTATAGTCATCGTTCCACTCAAACTTGACATTTTTCTTTATGAGCCGAGTCAAAGGAGCAGATAGACTAGAAAATCCTTCGACAAATCTGCAGTAATAACCTGTTATCCCAAGAAAGCTACGAATTTTCTTAACCGAGGTTAATTTTTCTCAGTCGAGCACTGCCTCAACTTTTTCGGAGTTCACTGACACTTCATCCCTTGATATGATGTGCCCTAGGAAGGTAGTCTGCTTGAGCCAGAATTTACACTTACTCAGCTTTGAATACAACTTCTTTTCTCTAAGAACCTGTAAGACCTGAGCCAGATGGTGAGTGTGTTCCTCTCTACTTTTCGAATAGACCAGGATATCATTGATAAATATAATAACAAACTGATCCAGGAATTGTCTAAAAACTATGTTCACCAAATCCATGAAGATGGCTGGTGCGTTGGCTAGTCCAAATAGCATGACCAGGAATTCATAATGTCTGTACCTAGTTCGAAAAATTATTTTGGGAATGTCTTCTGCCTTGATCTTTATTTGATGGTAATCTGAATGCAAGTCTATTTTAGAGAAGACTTGGGCACCCTGTAATTGATAAAAAAGGTCATCGATCTTGGGAAGGAGGTACTTGTTCTTGATTGTGATCCTATTCAGTCATCTGTAGTCAATACATAACCTTAACGTCCCATCTCCCTTCCTTACAAATGTGACTCTAGCACCCTAATGGGACACACTATGTTGGATGAATCCACTATCTTGCAATTCATTGATCTGTTTCCTCAACTCTTTCATCTCAACACGACTCATGTGGTAAGGGGCAACTGAAATAGGCTGGGTGTCTGGCTGAAAATCTATGGTGAATTCAACTTCTCTGTCCACTGGCAGTTCAGGTAGTTCATCTGGGAAGTCTCGGACTACAGAAATTTTTTAAATACAAATTTCTTTCTTAAGTTTGCCTAGTTAAAGAAAACAGTCGAGTTAAAGCACTTAATAATAAAAAAAAATTACCATGAGGGAATAAATGTTAAAGAATTTTATTAATTTATAAATGACTCTTCATTAGGAGGGTTGAATACAAGCTTCTTATGAAAACAATCTATAGCGGCATGATACATTGCTAGCCAGTTCATTCCTAAGATTATATTAAAATCCCCTGTGTCAATATCTATTAGGTCCACACTCAATTTTTTATCCGCTATATCTATGACACAAGCTCTGTATATAACATTCCCTAGTAGTGTCCTACTCATAAGAGTAGATACAAATAACACAGATTCCAGTTTTTCTAGTAATACATTCAAGTTTGGTGTAAAAGCATGTGAAACAAATGAATGTGAGGTACCAGTATCAATCAAAACATGTGCAAGATGATTATAGATAGTATACGTACCCTGTATCATGTCTGGGTTGGCTTTTGCATCATACTGAGTGAGGTTGCAACCCCTGCCCTAGATAGGAGGTATGACCTGGTTCTGATTCCTCGGGCACTCTCTCGCATAATGCTGGGCACTCTCATATATGCGGCAAGTATCGTTGAGGTGATAGCAGGGTCGGCCCCCGTGATCCTTGCCACAGTGTTGGCAAGTCCTACTAGATCCTGTTGTTGGAATCTAAGAAGGAGCTTGAGTCATTGGCCTAGGTCTCTTTTTCTGCTGAACAGGTGCAGTAAGTGTTGGTCTACAGTGTGAAACTGAGGGCCTGCGGTTCCCTACTACTGGAGGAAAAATGCGAAGGTTCCTATCCACTACTTGTACTTTGGCCAGAATAACCGAGTAAGTACTAAGCTCGAACACATACAGCTGCTGTTCGATCTCAGGATGGTGACCCCACTCGAACTTTCTTGCCTTTCTGCCTTCATCCATCATGCCCTCAAGGAAATAACGGCCCAACTCTAAGAACTTTCAGACATATTTTTATACAGTCATGTCACCTTGGACTAGGTGTGCAAACTCCAATTCCTTCAGATTTTGGAGATGCTCTGGGAGGTACTCTGTATTAAAGGCCATCAATAATTATACCCAAGTGACTGGAACGGGTAAGGTGACTTGCTTGAGTTGCCACCAGCGGCTTGCCTCTCCCACCAATATGTAGGTGGCAAGTATGACTCTCTGTTTGGGAATCACCCTAAGAGTCGTAAAGGCTTTCTCTGTCTCAGCTAACCAGTACTCGACCTCTTCAAAAGAGGAATCCCTTGTAAAAGTAGATAAGTTTAGTCTTTTATACCTCTAAATGTAGCCTAGGTCCATCATGGGAGGAACTGGGTCCCGTGGAAAAGGGACTGGATTGTGTTGGGGATGGACTGGATGATCCTGTGGTGGCACTAGATGATATGGTAGAGGCACCAGATTGTACTGTAGTGGTGTCGGGTGATGCGATTGGGGAATCGGGCTATACTGTGGTGGTGTCGGGTGGTACTGTGGTTGGAGCACCGGATCACACTGTGGTGGTGCCAGATAGTACTGTGGAGGAGTAAGGTCGCACTGGGGTGGCTCAGAATCCTCCCACTGCAGGGGTGGCTCAGAATCCTCCCACTGTAGGGGTGGCTCAACCTGTGGTAGCGGGGGAGGATCAGGTAGCTCCTTTCTTTCCTCCTAGACCTGTTGGGCAATGATGAGTCTCTCCAACATTTCAAATAATCGGTTAACATCATCTCAAAGCGAACCCTCTCGGGCTGCTCGGTTTAGTGGGGGTCTTCCTTTCCTCATCTATCTATACCTGCATTTCACAAGGAATGGTTGAGTGATAATTCATTCTTTGGTATTTCTTAGGGTTTTGTGTAAAGAATGGTTCTGAGGAACGCAGTTTTGATACCAACTATAACAACCCAGAACTTGAAATGAAATAAATTATAAATTAAATACGGAAGTGAAATAATAGCGTTAGAGTTTACATTCCTTATACAATAATTCAGAATACCCAATAAGAATACGAGAATGACCTTTCTAAAAGAACAACAAAAAATCAAAGAAATAAATAAAAAGTAAACAACTAGGCATCCTATTCGCAGCCCTCTTGTGGATCGGGATCTGGATCTTGGTCATCTTGATCTAAAATAGTTAATAAAAGAGTGAGTTATACCAATCTAGTAAGAATGTTACACTACTCACCGATACAGAAATAAAGGTTGGCAAAAAATCATGAAAACAACTAATAGAGCTCTTAATTTAAGTAAATTCATTTATCATAAATAAAATTATTCATTATATACTTACCGTACTGAGATTTCGAAAACCAACCTATAGAGGCAATAACACAAACAACATCATAATCTCATATTCAATTAATCAAAACAACAAATTTCTCTTTTTACCTACCTACTAGTATCCATGGAAGTCTATAGGGATATCTCCACTACGCGTGAACTCTTATTCAACATTGTCAATTAACTGACCGTCTCCACACCCCGTCCGGTATGAGTGCCAAAAATACCATTCCTTAATACCCTATCTGGTATGAGGGTGAAACGAGCCATCCCCATACCCCGTTCGGTATGAGCGCCAAAATACCAATCCTCAATACCCCGTATGGTATGAAGCAACGTTCACGGTAGGGTTCCTTATGTATTCACTCCATCCACTATTTTTCAATATATCCAGTAAGGCTACCATTCATTCATTCACTTAATCAAATAATTTTTCATTTATATTTAATTTCCAGGTTCATAATTTAACTGCAAATCACACAAAACAAACAATACATGCATAAAGGAAGCACAATTGAATCAGTGTACCAACTCCAGTGTAATATTATGCATTTGAAACAGTAAAATCAATTAAACAGGATCAACAGTAAATAATAATCGGTTCCGGCTCTATTAGTTACATGTGATTAATTATCGAGATTTTTAAAATTGTACAAAATACTACATTATTTATAATTAAATTTTAATTCCATAACAAGAAATAGGTTGAAGGATTCTTACCTGAATCGGTGTCCAAACGCTAAACTTTCAACTGCACTTACTGGCGATCCCTGAGTTCCCTGAATTTTTATTTGGAGATTAAAATACACTTCAAGTATCTAGAAATACCCCAAAAAATTCAAAACTGGTGTTAAAACTCTCTTCCGGCCAATTTTAAAATTCTGGCACGCCGTGCTCCGGCGATGGCACCACCATGCTCCGGCGATGGCACCACCGTCCACAATGGCAGTTTGCCTCGAACTGGCCATTTTTGGCCAGTTTTATATTCATCCCTGTGAGAAAATATGTTAAGGAGCCTCGGTTGGCCGAAAAAAGTCGAAAAACAGAAGCTTACCGACTGCGGAATTTTTCGGCGCGGTGGTTTTACCGGCTCACCTTCGCAGTTGGGCATTTTTCTTCAGTCAATTTGTGAAAAACAGAATGGTGAATGCAATGGTAAAAAAATCGCACGAAATGGGAATCGGGAAGGCCTCATCGAAGGCGATTTTTGATTTTTCTCGCCGTGCCACTATTGGGCTTTACCTGCAGTTTCTGACTCATCTGTCGGTCTTTTTACTCCAATTTGGCCGTGGGGGTGTTCAAAATTGAATTTTAAGTGAATAAAAAAATTTCTTTCTCTTTACACAGTCGGAGGTGGCTCCGGCATGGCGGCAGACGGCGGTTGGCTCCCTCTCCCGGCGACTAGTTCTTCTTCTCTAGCGAGGGGCTGGCGCCCAGGGTTAGGGTTCGATGTAAAGTGAGGTATTTATATTTATCTCCCTTTAATCTGGACTGTCTATCACGTTTAAATATAAAATGAATCTGCACCGTACGGTTGCGCCTAATGAGGAAACGGATTCGGACCGTCCACGCGCGTGGGAAAAATCCTGACCGACCGATCGCAACACGCGGATTGCCAGCGTGGCCTCCTGCGTAGCACCGGGTCAACGTGGCTTGCCATATGGCGCACTCCGGTTCATCGGGGCTGCTGACTGGGCAGTCCTATGTGGCACATTTTTTTCAAATGCGTTTTGACTCCCAATTCCTGATTTTTCTTTTAAAAACACCCATATAACCCAAATTTTCACCACTTTTTTTCAAAATTATTTTCAATTTCATCCTCTACCTATTTTTTCTAATTTTTCACATTAAATAAAATTCATAAATTAATAAAATTATATTTTATATGTTAACTAAATTAATATTAAAAATAAAACCATTAAATATTCAAAATTCAAACATAAAGTTAAAAATAATATTTAAATAAATATTTTAATCACAATTATATTACATATACACATATATCTATATATAATAAAATGATTGAAAATACAAATAAGTCAGATGGGTGCCAAACGAATGTAGGCATTATTTATATCCACCTCAATAACAATCTCAAACCCCATTTGGAATCCTGATCGTATCCTATTATACAATAACAAATAATTTATAAAAATATTTTGTATAGTAAATATTTAAAAATTTAAAAGTATATTCATTAACAATCTCAAACCCCATTCGGAATCTTGATCGCATCCGATTATATAATAACAAATAATTTATAAAAATATTTTGTATAGTAAATATTTAAAATATTCAAAATTCATGAGACATATCTAAATTTTAAAATAAATATTTATTATAAAAAATAAATAATTTTAATTACTGCCTAAATTAAAGTAAGATGAAATAGAATAGTCTCTTAACAAATCTCTAACTGTTCGGGAATGAGGTCCTAAATGTCTTTACCGAAAAGGATAATGAATTGGATGAATTACACTAACTCAATAACGACATGAAAATCAAACAATCTTTGTCTTATTTATTTATGATGTCTCACATCAATCATAACTGTAATGACCTGAAACTTAAAAAGAAAATAAAGTCATGAATTAAATGCGGAAGGGAAACAATAAAGTTTAGGGTTTACATTCCTTATACAATAATTTGGAATATCCAATAGGGATACAAGAATGACCATTCTAAAGGAAATTATAAAAATTAAGGAAATAAACAAAAAACTAATAACTAAGCATTCTAGGACGACCTTCACTAACTTTTAAAGGGAGTTCGGGTAGTGAACTATTCACAACCCTCTGGTTGATCGGGATCTGGGTCTTGGTCCTCTTGATCTGAAATAATTAATGAAATGGTGAGCTACACTATCCTAATAAGAATATCACACTACTCACCCATATAAAAATTGAAGGTTGATAAAAATCATAAAAATAATCAATGAAGGTCTTGATTTAAGTAAATTTATTTATCATAAAGAAAATTATTTATTACATATATTTACCGTTGCGAGATTTTCAAAATCGACCTATAAAGGCAATAACCCAAATAACATTTCAATCTCATATTCAACTGGGTAAGAATAATAATTTTCTATTTTTATTTGTCTACTGGTACGTAACACCCCAACCCTTTCTTTTTATTTTATTTTTTATTATTGTAATTATTATTGGAATATAATTATTATTTATGTAATAATATATTGAATTTAATTTAGTTTAATTTATTTTAATGGAAATAATAATAATAATAATAATAAAAAGGGGTAAAAATTATTTAGGGATTTAATTGAAAACGATTTTGGAAAAAATGGGTGAAAATTTAAGGTCTATGGGTATTTTTGAAAGAAAAATTAAAAATCGGGGGTCAAAACGTAATTTAAAAAAATTACGCCACGTCAGTTGCCCGGTTAGCAGCTCCAGCCAACTAGGACGCGCCGTGTGGCAGAGACACTGAGACAGGAGGCCACACGGAAATGAGCCACGTGGGCGATCCGCGTGCGCGCGATCGAACGGTTGAGATCCGTCCTCGCGTGCACGGGCAACCCAGATCAAAAACGCGCACGGACGGCCTAGATTGCACGCACACAAACGACCCAAATTGAATCGCGCATGGACGACTCAGATTGCATCGCGATGAACGGTCCAGATTCATTTCCTATTTAATCGTGATCGGACGGTCCAGATTGAATCGCGATAGACGGCTAAGATTAAAAGCGGATGGTTATAAATAATCTCATTTGCACCCAAATCCTAACCCTAGCTGCCAGAGCCCCTCGCCGGAGAAGACAGCCCAGCCGCCGGGGAGCCGACACCGCCACCCGCCGTTGCATTGGAGCAATTTCTGGCTGTCAAACTAGGTAAAAATTATCCCCTTGGCTCAGAATTTGATTCTAAACCCACCTATGGCCAAATCGGAGCAAAAACACTGGCCAATTGACCGAAAAAAGATTCTGAAGCCTAGCAGCGCCGCCGCGGGTTGTCTCGATTTTTGCCTCTGATGAGGCCCTTCCCGATTCTCGTTCGATGTAATTTTTTCACCATTGTGACCACCGTTCTCTCCTCTATAGGTTGACCGGAGCAAAATACCAAACCGTGACGTGAGTCGGAGGAGTCGCCGCACCGGAGAGCCCCACTGCCAGTAAGTTTCGATTTTCTGTATTTTTTCGGCCCACCGAGGGCCCTAACGGTGTTTTCTCACAGGAACCAATGCAATTTTGGCTGAAGTCGGCCGAGAACGGCCGGAAACAACCAACCCGAGGCGGATCGCCGCCGGAGCATGGCGGAGCCGCCGTGCCGGAATTTTGAAATTGGCCAAGTAGGTCATGGGTCTGATTTTTGAGTTATTTGGGACATGTGTAGGTATCGTAAGCGCGTTTCAGTTCCTGGAGAAAAATTCAGGGAATCTAGGGACTGCCCGTAGGCGCAGTGAAAATCTAGTTTTGGATGTCAAATCAGGTAAGGACCCCTCACCGTATTTCCTATCATAGAATTGAAGTCTTAATAAATAATAATACTGTATTTTGTACAAATTAAATAGATATGCATAATTAATTACGGTTGCTAATGGAGCCCAAACCAAACATATTTCTCTGTCAATTCCTGTTTGATTTATTTTACAGTTTAAATGCATTATGTTATCTGGTTTATTTATTCTATGGTTTTGAATGCATGAATCACTTTTTACTTCACTACTGTTTGATTTTGTGAATCTAAGATGTGCTTGCCTTGTTAGATGCACGTTGCTTATTTCAGTATTCATGTTTGAATGGGTAGACTAAAGAAAAAAAATAGGAAAGGGGTGTGAATTGATAAATGGGTAAGATGACAGCCTCACTAGATATCCTGAAAAATGGTGGACAGACCGGGTCCATAGGGAACCCTACCGGGAATGTTGTCTCATACCGGACGGGATATGGAGACATTAAATATTTTGGCACTGATACCGGATGAGGTATTGAGATTTATTATTTGGCGCCCATACCAGACGGGGTATGGGGACGGCCTTAGAAATTAAGTTTGTTAAGGGAATGGTTCACATGTAGCGGGGACCCCTATGGATCCCCATGGATACTAATAGGCTGATGAAAAGGGGGCAACTGTTGTTTGATGATTGAATTATAAAAGTATGACATGTGCTATGTTACAGATTATATATAAATTCATGATATCTATTATGTTATTATTTCCATGGGTCGTTTTTATAAATCTCACTGAAGTAAGTAGACGATAAATGGTTTGATTATTGATAAATGAATTTGTTTAAAATTTGTGCTCCATTGGTTGTTTTTGCTTTTCTACTAACCTTTACTTTTGTGACAGTGATATAATATGACGTCCTTACTGGGGTAGTATAGCTCATTCCTTACTTAACCATTTCAGATTAGGAGGACTTGGTTCCTGAGCCCGATCCACAAGAAGACGGTGAGTAGATGCTTAGATGTCTTATAGTTTTCTTTATAGTCTTTCATTTATAGTATTTCCTTTAGAGGACTTATTCTTTAATATTGTTTAGTACGTTTAAGTTATTGTGTAAGGAATATTAATTAGAACATTTTATTTCGCTTCCGCACTCAAATTTTTTTTATATACATTTTTTTTAATTTCTAAGGCCGTTACAGTTGGTATCAGAGTCGTGTTCCTCGGACTCGTCCTTTACACAATGAGAAACACCAAACCAATAAATTATTACTCAACCCTTTCTTGTGAAATGGAAGTACGGAGAGATGAGAAGAGGAAGACCCCCCACTAAACTGAGCAGCCCGGGTTGGTTCGCTTCGGGAAGATGTTGACAAGATATTTGAGACGCTGGAGAGACTCATTGCTGCCCAGCAGGGCCGAGAGGAGAGAGGGGAGCTACCTGACCCTCCCCCGCTGCCACAGGTTGAGCCACCACTGCAGCGAGAGGATCCCGAGCAACTCCGGTACGAGCCTGCTCCTCCACAGTACCACCCTGTGCCACCGCCGCAGTATAATCTGGTGCCCCAGCCACAGTACTACCTGGCATCGCCACCGTATAATCCGGTGCCCCCACCATATCAGCAAGTACCACCACAGGGTCCCCTAGTCTATCCTCAGCCTGGCCCAGTCCCTCTTCTACGGGACCCAGCTCCTTCCATGATTGACCCAGGTTACGGAGAGAGGTACAGGAGACTGAACCATCCACTTTTGCAGAGAAATCCTCCTTTGAAGATGCCTAGTATTGATTGGCGGAGACGGAGAAGGCCTTCGAAACCCTAGGAGTGACTCCCGAGTAGAGGGTCACCCTTGCTACTTACATACGGGTGGGAGAAGCAGACCACTGGTGGAAACTCAAGCAGACCACCCTGCCTATTCTAGTCACTTGGGAACAGTTCTTAGCAGCCTTCCATGCTGAGTACCTCCCAGAGCACATCCGACATCTTAAGGAGATGGAGTTTGTCCAGTTGGTCCAGGAGAACATGACGGTGTCAGAATATGCCCGTAAGTTCCTAGAGTTGGGCCGATACTCCCCTAAAACATTGATGGATGAGGGTAGGAAGGCTAGAAGGTTCCAGTGGTTCCTCCGCCCAGAGATCAAGTAGCACCTATTTGTACTGGAACTCAAGACATTCTCAGCCGTTCTGGCCAGGGCACAGTTAGTGGAGAGGAGCCTCCACACCCTTCCTCAGTTAGTAGGGAACCATAGACCCTCAGCTCCACTCCGCAAACCAGCACCTACTGCACCTGTCCAACAGAACAAGAGGGCTAGACCGGTGATCCAAGCTCCCCCTTAGGCTTCAGTGGCAGGACGTGGTAAGATCTGTTAGCATTGTGGCAGGGATCACGGGGACCGACCATGCTACTGCCTCAACAACACCTGTCACATATGTTGTAGTGCCCAACACTATGCGAGAGAGTGCCCAAGGAACCAGAATAAGGGAAGACCTCCTATCTAGTGCAGGGTTTACAACCTCACCTAGCAGGATGCCGATGCCGACTCAGACGTGGTACAGGGTATGTACACTATCTGTAACCATCTTGCTCATGTTTTATTTGATACTAGTGCATCGCATTCATTTGTTTCACCTGTTTTTGCATCCAAATTTAATGTATTACCTGATAAACTTGATTCAATGTTATTTGTGTCTACTACTGGGAGTGCAACACCATTGGGAGAAGTTGTCTATAGGGCTTGTGCCGTAGAGATAGCAAATAGGAAACTGAGTGTAGACCTAATAGAATTGGGCACGAGGGATTTTGATGTAATTTTAGGGATAGATTGGTTAGCGGCGTATCACGCCACCGTAGTTTGCTTAGCAAGAAAGTTGTATTTAATCCTCCTAACGAGGAGCCATTTACAAATTAATAAAATTATTTAGTATTTCTTCCTTGATGGTAAATTTTCTTATTTGTTGAGTACCTTAACCTTGCTATTTTCTCTAACTAGGCAAACCCAAGAAAGAGAATTGTATTCAAGAGATTCCAGTAGTCCGAGACTTTTTAGATGTGTTTTCGAATGAATTACCCGGACTACTAGTAGACAGGGAAGTCGAGTTCACCATAGATCTACAGCCTGGCACCCAACCTATTTCGGTTGCTCCTTACCACATGAGCCGCGTTGAGATGGAGGAGCTGAGGAAACATATCACTAAATTGCAAAACAGTAGTTTTATCAGACACAGTGTGCCCCCGTGGGGTGCCGGAGTCACTTTTGACAGGAAGGGAGATGGAACGTTGAGGTTATGTATTGATTACAGAGGATTGAACAGGGTCACAATCAAAAACAAGTATCTCCTTCCCAGAATTGATGACCTCTTTGATCAGTTGTAGGGTGCGCAAGTCTTCTTCAAAATAGACTTGCGATCAGATTACCATCAGGTAAAAATAAGAACAGAAGACATCCCCAAGACAGCCTTTCGAACCAGGTACGAACACTATGAGTTCCTAGTCATGCCATTTGGGCTAACCAATGCCCCAGCCATCTTCATGGATCTGATGAACAGGGTCTTTAGAGAGCTCTTAGATCAATTTGTTATCGTATTCATCGATGACATCTTGGTCTATTCAAAAAGTAGAAAAGAACATGTTCACCATCTAGCACAGGTTTTGCAGGTTCTCAGAAGAAAGAAGCTGTATGAAAAGTTGAGTAAGTGTAGATTCTGGCTTGAGGAGACCGCTTTCCTAGGACACATCATATCAAAGGATAGAGTACTAGTGAATCCTGAAAAGGTTGAAGTGGTGCTCGGCTAGGAGAAATTGACATCAGTTAAAGAAATCCGTAGCTTTCTGGGAATGACAGGCTATTACTGCAGGTTTGTTGAAGGATTTTCTAGTCTAGCGGCTCCCCTAACCCGACTCACAAAGAAGAATGACAAGTTTGAGTGGAATGAGAACTGTGAAAGAAGTTTTTCAGAACTAAAGAAGTGGCTGACTACTGCACCTGTGCTGGCCTTACCGAGTGGATTGGGAGGATATACGGTTTACAGTGATGCCTCCTATCTAGGCCTGGGTTGTGTTCTAATGTAGCATGGGAAGGTCATACCTTATGGATCCAAATAGTTAAAGAGTCATGAAAAAAATTATCCCAACCATGACTTGGAGCTTGCCGCAATCATACACGTCTTAAAGACCTAACGCCATTACTTATATGGAGAGACCTTTCAGATCTATACCGATCACAAGAGTTTGAAACACATATTCACTCAGAAGGATCTCAACATGCATCAAAGAAGTTGGATAGAACTTCTTAAAGACTATGATTATGATATCTTGTACTATCTGGGTAAGGGCAACATGGTAGCTGATGCACTCAGCAGAAAAAGTGCAGGTATCTTAGCCCATTCGATGGTATCAGAATGCAGGAAAATTGGGGCTACACAACAGGTTCGACTTCAGGACTTGAGGAAAGCCACATGTTTGGGCCATTTAACCGTTCAGCCTGAGTTAATCCAGAGAATAAGAGAAACTCAGTCAGCTGATCCCGCCCTAGTAGCCCTCAAGAACAATGCAAAACAGGGAATTAGTTCAGAATTCCGAGTCTCTGTCGATGGGTTACTCCGATTTCAGGACAGGTGTGTGTTCCAAATAATAGTGAGTTGAAGAGAGACATCATGATAGAGGCCCATATATCAAAGTTTGCCATGCATCTCGGAAGCACCAAAATGTACCAAAGCATGCGACCCCGGTTTTTGTGGAATGGGATAAAAAGGGACATAGCTGACTTTGTATCTAAATGCTTGGTATGTCAGCAGGTCAAGGCAGAGCATCAGCGCCCAAGCGGGCTACTTCAACCTTTACCAATTGCAGAGTGGAAGTGGGAACACATCACCATAGACTTCGTGACAGGATTACCTAAGGCATGCTCAGGACATGACGCTATCTGAGTAATTGTTGACCGGCTCACCAAGTCTTCTCACTTCTTAGCCATCAGGATGACCGATCCCTTGGATAAGTTGGCAAGAATGTATATCCGAGAAATAGTCAAATTGCATGGAGTCCCAGTGATAGTGGTGTCCGACAGGGACCCTAGGTTCACTTCTCAATTTTGGAGTAGCTTTCAGCAAGCCATAAGAACGAAGTTGTCCCTTAGTACTGCATTCCACCCTCAGACTGATGGACAATCAGAAAGGACAATCCGTACACTTGAGGGTATGCTTTGAGCTTGTGTCCTTAACTCTGGGGGCCATTGGGATGACCATCTGCCCCTGATAGGATTTGCCTACAACAACAGCTACCAAGCGAGCATTGGCATGGCTCCGTATGAGGCGTTATATGGGTGTCCATGCAGATCGCCGATTTGTTGGGAAGAAGTGGGCGATAGAAAATTGTTCGGCCCGGAGCTGGTAGAGGAGACCACATGCAAGATAATTAAGATCAGGAGGAACAGTCAGACAGCTCAGAGCAA
Source organism: Carica papaya (assembly GCF_054855325.1). Lineage (NCBI taxonomy): Eukaryota > Viridiplantae > Streptophyta > Magnoliopsida > Brassicales > Caricaceae > Carica > Carica papaya. The sequence goes on along the minus strand of NC_142313.1, from coordinate 15,659,921 downwards.
GCAGAAGAGTTACGCAGACACCCGGATGAGAGATTTAGCGTTTGAGAAAGGCGACCGGGTGTTCCTTAAGGTCATTCATTTCAAGGAAATTAGTAGGTTCGGCAGGAGGAGAAAACTAAACCCCCGATTTATTGGACCATTCGAAGTCTTAAACAGGATTGGTACCGCCACCTACAGACTAACACTACCTCCAGAGCTTTCCAAGGTCCACAATGTGTTTCATGTGTCCATGCTACGCAAGTACAACCCAAACCACTCTCATGTCTTGGCCCACGAACTCTTCCGACTCTAAGAGGACTTATCCTACGAGGAAGTACCAGTCGGTATTACGGATCGAAAGAGTAGATTACTTCGCAACCGAAAAATATCCTTTGTAAAGGTTGTATGGCAGAACCACACACCAAGGAAAGCTACATGGGAGCTAGAATAAGACTTTAGAGCCTAGTACTCTCAGTTGTTCGATCAAGATTAAGAGGCAAATTTGATAGACCAAATTTCTTTAAGGGGGGGAGAGTTGTAACACCCCAACCCTTTCTTTTTATTTTATTTTTTATTATTGTAATTATTATTGGAATATAATTATTATTTATGTAATATAATATATTGAATTTAATTTATTTTAATGGAAATAATAATAATAATAATAAAAAGGGTTAAAAATTATTTAGGAATTTAATTGAAAACGATTTTGGGAAAAAAATGTAAAAATTTGGGGTCTGGGGGTATTTATGAAAGAAAAATTAAAAATCAGGGGTCAAAACGTAATTTAAAAAATTACGCCACGTCAGCTGCCCAGTCAGCAGCCCTGGCCAATCAGGACGCGCCGCGTGGCAGAGACGCTGATGTGGGAGGGCACGTGGGCGATCCGCGTGCGTGCGATCAAATGGCTGAGATCCGTCCCCGCGCGCACGGACGACCCAGATCAAAAACACGCACGGACAGCCCAGATTGCACGCACACGGACGGCTCAGATTGCATCGCACACGGACGGCTCAGATTGCATCACGATGGACGGTTCAGATTAAAAGTGGATGGCTATAAATAATCTCATCCGCACCCAAACCCTAACCCTAGCCGCCAAAGCCCATCGCCGAAGAAGACAGCCCAGCCGCTGGGGAGCCGACCGCCGCCACTCGCTGCCGCACCAGAGTAATTTTTGGCCGTCAAACGAGGTAAAAATTCTCCCTTTGGCTCATAATTCGATTCTAAACCCACCTATGGCCAAATTGGAGAAAAAACACTGGCCAATTGGCCAAAAAACGCCGCCAAAGCCCAGTGGCGCTGTCGCGGGTTGTCTCAGTTTTTACCTCCGATGAGGCCCTTCCCAATTCCTGTTCGATGTAATTTTTTCACCATTGTGACCATCGTTCCCTCCTCTATAGGTTGACTGGAGCAAAACACCAAACCGCGACACGAGCCAGAGGAGCCGCCGCACCGGAGAGCCCCACCGCCGATAAGTTTCAATTTTCTATGTTTTTACTGCCCACCGAGGGCCCTAGGGGTGTTTTCTCACAGGAACCAATGCAAGTTTGGCTGAATTCGGCCAAAAACAGCCAGAAATAGCCAACCCGAAGCGAATCGCCGCCAGAGCACGGCGGAGCCGCCGTGCCAGAATTCTGAAATTGGCCGAGTAGGCCCTGGGTCTGATTTTTGAGTTATTTGGGACATGTGTAGGTACTGTAAGCGCGTTTCAATTCCCGGAGAAAAATTCAAAGAATCTAGGGACTATCCGTAGGCGCAGTGAAAATCTAGTTTTGGATGTCGAATCAGGTAAGGACCCCTCACCCTATTTCTTATCATGGAATTGAAGTCTGAATAAATGGTAATACTGTATTTTGTACAAATTAAATAGATATGCATAATTAATTACGGTTTCTAATGGAGACCGAACAGAAAATATTTCTCTGTCAATTCCTGTTTGATTTATTTTACAGTTTAAATGCATTATGTTATCTGGTTTATTTATTCTATGGTTTTGAATGCATGAATAACTGTTTACTTCACTACTGTTTGATTTTGTGAATCTAAGATATGCTTGTCTTGTTGGATGCACGTTGCTTGTTTCAGTATTCATGTTTAAATGGGTAACGAAGACTAAGGAAAAAAAAATAGGAAAGAGGCGTGAATTGATAAATGGATAAGATAACAGCCTCACTAGATATCTTGGGAGATGGTGGACGGACCGGGTCCATAGGAAATCCTACCGGGAACGTTGTCTCATACCGGACGGGGTATGGAGACTTTAAATGTTTTGGTGCTCATACCGGACGGGGTATGGGAATGGCCCGCTTCACCCTCATACCGGACGAGGTATTGAGGTTTATTGTTTGGCGCCCATACTGGACGGGGTATGGGGACGGCCCTGGAAATTAAGTTTGTTAAAGAAATGGTTCACATATAGCGGGGACCCCTATGGATCCTCATGGATACTAGTAGGCTGATGAAAAGGGGGCAACTGTTGTTTGATGATTGAAATATAAAAGTATGACATATGTTATGTTACAAATTATATATGAATTCATGATATCTATGATGTTATTGTTTCCATGGGTCGTTTTTATAAATCTCACTAAGGTAAGTGGACGGTAAATGGTTTAATTATTGATAAATGAATTTGTTTAAAATTTGTGCTCCATTGGTTGTTTTTGCTTTTCTACCAACCTTTACTTATGTGATAGTGATATAGTGTGACGTCCTTACTGGGCCAGTGTAGCTCATTCCTTACTTAACCATTTCAGATCAGGAGGACTTGGTTCCCGAGCCCGATCCACAAGAAGACGGCGAATAGATGTTTAGATGTCTTATAGTTTTCTTTATAGTCTTTTATTTATAGTATTTTCTTTAGAGGACTTATTTTTTTGATATTATTTAGTATGTTTAAGTTATTGTGTAAGGGAATCAGAACCTTTTATTTCGCTTCCGCACTCAGATTTTTTTTATATACATTTCCTTTTTAATTTCCGGGGCCGTTACATGGTATCCCTGTGATCAATAGAGATGTTCCACTACGCGTGAACTATTATTCAACATTGTCAACTAACTGGCCATCCTCATACCCCGTCCAATATGAGCGCTAAGAATACTATCCCTCAATATCATGTCCGGTATGAGGGTGAAACGGGTCATCCTCATACTCCGTATGGTATGAGTGTAAAAAATACCAATCCTCGATACCCCGTCCGGTATGAAACAACATTGCAAAATGTTCTTGTGCAGCGGCTCCGCCAGCTCACCATCGCAACTGAGTGTTTTACTTCGGTCAACTATAGAAAATAAAACGGTGAAAACAATGGTGGAAAAATTGCACAAAACAGGAAACTAGAAGGGGCTCATCGGAGGCGGTTTCGAGTTTTGCCCGTGCGGTACCGCTGGACTTTACCCGCAGTTTTTGGCTCATTCGCCGTTTCTTTTGTTCTGATTTGGCCATGAAGGTGTTCAGAATCAAATTTCGAGCAGATAGGTGAATTTTTACCTTTTTTGGCGATTGAAGATGACTCCAACGCGGCGGCGGGCAACAATCGGCTCCCTTCTCCAACATAACAATCTTTAACATTTATAATAATATCAATTAGCATTTGTTGACTTCAATGAATAAAAATTATTTATAATAATATCATTCTTTAAAATTCATCAAATGATAAAAATGTTCTTTATTCATTGAAGTCAACAAATGCTCTTAACTCTACTGTTTTTTGTTTATATCACAAGAAATGAGTAAATTAATTATAAGTAATTAATTATCTACTATCTTAAAAGCATTTATGAGGTTTAATTACAAGAATAAAAATAAGAAATATTGTTTTATTAATAAAAGATGAGAATTTTATTGATTAATATTGCATTTATGAAATATTTGTATATGAAATTACAATATTTACTAATTGTTAGTTCATCTATACTAATTATAAAAAATATTTAGTTTTATAAGCTATTAACTATTAAATAAATTTAATTATTTTTAAATTAGTATAAACTAACTTTGGATTGACAAAAGTTCGGATATACTAAATTCTAGTGAATTTTAATGTGCATTTATCTCACTTTTAAATAGATGTCTTTTAAAATAATATTTTTCCCAAAAAAAAAAAATTATTAAGGAACTTGATATGAAAGAAAGAACCTTAACACGCATAGAGTTTATAAAATATTATTTTTTTTTTTTTTTGCTTTTAATTACTTTTCAAAAAGTTTTAAAGAGTATAAAAATCTTAATGAGAAATATTCTTGTCATTATAAAACTCTAGAAAAAAGTGCAATTCGTACAACATATATTGACACTCCAATTAAATATTATTTATAAGTTAAAATTATGATATAAATAAAAAAGAAAAACTAATTTAAAAAATAGAGAATAATTAAAAAAAATTAAACTAAAACAATTATATAAGTGATTTCTTAAAAAAGGCGAAGGTGTCAATAAAAAAAAAAGCTAGCTAATTAAAAAGTTAGATAATTTCATCGTTATAAGAGTGATTCAATGATATGTATTTTGGTCATTTAATCAATTTAAAAAGATATAGAGCTCTAATATATTATTTTGAACTGTTTAAGAGATATATGGAATTTTTGATTGTAGTTTTTGGTAACACCTTCTATGTGTCTAAGCACTTTGCAAGAAAACAAAAAAAAGTTAAAATATTTATAATATAAATTTAACATATATAAATACAAACATATCCTTATTTACATGACTTTCAAAACTTACATATGCCTTTTGAAAAATATATATACATGATTTTTAAAATTATCTTGAAATAAATTTATTAATTATAAACATATCCTTATTTATAAATCTCCCACTACATATCTTCTCCATAAAAACTATAGTTGCCACCATCGCCCTACCACCTTTTTTCCCATTTGGCTTTTGCAGTGGACATCTCTAGAAAATACTAGCAGTTTTTGTTTTTATTAAGGAAATCAAAAACATATGAATGCTCGATCTATGGGCTTGAGTTTGCAGTCAAACAGATGTTCGAGGTGGACACATGAGGTACCATAGAGGTGAGTTTTCAAGTAGTATTGGGAGTTTACCGCTAGAAACAAAGAGATCAACAATGGTGATTGGGTTAGCGGTATTAACCATGAAGGAGACGAGTAAGAAGAAGAGGGTGTTTAGATTAGACATGAAATTAACACCCTTGGAAAATATTCATGTACAAGAATTTGGTTGTTTGTATATGCTCGAACATAAAGGCCAGAGAGCTAGAGAAAAGGGTCGTGAGAAGAAAGTGGAGGCAAAGGAAGGGAGAGGAAAAAAGTGAGATATTTTAAATTATTTAAATATTTTTAAAATTAAAAAATAAATAATTTTATTAATATTAAGAAAAAAAAATTATATCTTTCCTCGTCATTTTACTATCCATAGTCATTTCTACCAAATACAATAGTTTTTACTTTTAAGATGACAATACTTTACACAGTTATTTTTATCAAATACAATACAACTTCTTAGTTAAAAATATTTTCACTTAAATTTTATTTTAGCAGTATTTTTACCATTCACAATACATGTACAAGTTCGCCAAATGGGCCCATACTCTCTAATAACAACATTGTCAAAAAATTTTATTAATTTTTTTAATGTTTGTTTTATAAGATTTTGAAAAATAAAGTACCACATAGAATAAAGAAAGAAGAAAGAGACATGAAGATATTTAAGAAAAAATCATTTGGGAAGAAATTCATAAAGACCTATCTAACTTTATTTAAGTGGGTCATTCAAATTAAGGCTAAAGTGAAATTTCTCCTTCAAATTTTTTAAATTCAAGAAATATTGGGGATTTCAAGTAAAAAAGATTTAAAATTTATTTTTAAGAAAATAAGAGTTGACATAAAATTTTGTTAAAGTTAATTTTCTAAAATATTTCAACTTTAGTATGATATGACAAAAATTATCACACACATTATCACAATGAAAGGTGTCTAGATAATACAGTGAGAAGAAATTTATCGCGTACATCGTCACATAAAAATATTTACGTAAATATTTTTTGTTATTTTAAAATGACCCATATAATGATTCTCATCACATCAGTTTAGGATTGCAATTTTTTAGAGACCATCATTTCACGTATTGTAAACCTAAAAATGTCCTCTTTTATGTCTAAAAAAAGTCTTGTAACTTCCCGAAATATGTACTAATTTTGTGTCAATTAAATAATTATCATAATACTTGAATTGTATAGTAACAAACTCTACTACTTGGATGCATCTAGGGAATCCTTCTCTACTGTTACTATTAGCCTCATACACAAGATTTGGTTTCAGCATAAAAGACTTGGACATTCGTCATTTTTCATCTTAAAAGTTATGTTTATCTCATTATTTAAGAATTCAGAACATATAATCTTACATCATTTATAATAAATGAAGTTTAGTTTTATATTTATTAATCCACAACAATATTTGAGAACCATCTCATATACCTAATATTTTTAGAATTCGATGGTCCATATCAGTTAGTGACGGCTATACTAGAGTTACTTGATTGTTTTTATGTAAAGCTAAATCTGATATTTGTCTTACCATATCCTAATTATGCAATATAATTTTAGTACATCTATAAAAAAAAATTCCTTAATTTTTTAAAAAATTATGTAACATTTTTATAAATTTGAAAAATTCCTTTTTAATTTATTTTTAAATTGACATCCAACTTTCCAAATAACTTTATGCACGGTAGTAGATTAATCAATTTTCATTGACAAACTGTGAATTTAAAGAATTTTGCTTTAGGAGTGATTATAATTAGAGAAAGTTCAAAGCATGTTTTATCATGGTGCCCAATTTTACCATAATTGTAATAGAATTATGTGATTTTTTTTAATACTAGGACAGTATCCAACTTTCATCTCTATTCATTTTAGGAATAAGAGCAGATTACAATTCTTATGTTAGATTTATTTCCACCTTGGCACGTATATAGTCTATCCAATGACTTGCTTTTTCGGTCACGACTGATTTCCTACCATGTTCCATTTCTCTTGGCGAGTTAATATGCAATATTAAAATCCAACCAGCCAAAGGAGAGAGGTTGCTGGACTTTTAAAATTATCTATTGATTTCAAAATATAAATTAAATAAAGAAATGAAAATTACAAACTTAATTATAACAATTAAAATATAATACAGAAAATCGGGGGGAAAAAAAAAAATGTTTAGGGGCTATTTTTAATCAAAATTTTCATAAAATATATAAATTTAAGAAATAAAAATTACAAAATGTTTTTATTTCTCTACTGCTGCCGCTCGTCGAGCAAAGTCTGTTCAGAGAGTGAGATGGAGATGGAAGCGGGGACGCAAGAGAGAGTGCTACTGAGCCAGAGGGAAGAATGATCGTACGTGATTCCAATCCCCCAAGACGACGGCCCGAATCCGGTTGTGCCGATCGCCGACAAGGAAGATTTCAGATAAACAATGAACTATTTTCGCGCCATTTATCACGCCAATGAGCGATCCCTTCGCGCTCTCCGCCTCTCCGAAGAGGCCATCTATCTCAATGCTGGAAACTACACTGTACGCCTCTATTTATTTCATAAGTATGCACTGCTTTTGTGTTTCTGAACTGTCAAGACTCGAGAGGAAGAAGGGGATTGCTTAGGTTTTCTCTACAAGGTGTTCTTTGTCTACATACACACGCTTCAATATCAAAATTATATTTGAAGAGAAACCTGCTGACTGGCTATCAGTTCCCTAAACCGAGGGCACCAGAGTAGGTGATTAGGGTTTCATTCGTATGGAGGCACAGTAGACTGCGATTCACAATAATTCTTCCTCTATTCCTAGGTTCTCATAGGTGAGAATTCTGTCCAGGCAACCTCCCAAGCAAAGAAAGCTATATACACTATGTGAGACCTTCTCCTAAATCTACTTCGAAGAAAATCTGAAAGCAACTTCAAATTGGCAAGGTTGGGGTAGAAGAATTAACAAAGAATTCATCATTCTTCAAACAACCAGACTGGGTTGTTAGAAACACCGATCAACCTAGCACCAAAATAACATTAGCAGTAATGTCTCTAAGTTATCAATCTCCCAATCATTCAGATTGTAAGAAAGTAACATATTGTAGCAGGGTATGAGATTGTCCCAGCTCAAGAGATCCTTGACTGAAGCATCTATGTCTAGCAAGCTTAAAGAATCTCAAGAATTGAACTCTCAGTTCTTGTAAGATCATGCCAGAAACCATCTCACATTGACTATCCTAAAATGCACCAGATTGACTACCAGATTCTAGTTCCTGCTTAGCCACCTGTAAAGGCTAGTGCCATATCCACCCTTTTCTCTCCAAGTAATACTTCGCAATAATAATCTCCTTACACAAACTGCATTTGCAATATATGTTTAAACCTCTGAAGCCACTTGGCTAAAAGAGAACTGTCAAAAACCTGCAGAGATCTAATTTTATTCTCTTCAGATTTCGTTTCCGTAGTCACAGTCATTTTTAAGTATTATTTTAATGTTTACCTAACTTGTTAGAAACATGTAAATTTCTGACTCTTGGGAAGGTTTTGCTAATCTCTTCTGTATAACCATACCCAACATAAGCCTGATTTTATCTTCTCTGAAGGTGTGGCATTTCAGGCGTGTAGTACTTCAGGCATTTAATGCAGATCTGCATGATGAACTGGATTTTGTTGAGCGAATTGCCAAGAATAATTCCAAAAACTCTCAGTTGTGGTAGGCATATAACTGAAATAATTTTGTTTCAATGAGTTTATCTCAAAGTTAACAAATGCAAACCAAAATTCTTGTAAAAACACATACTTGGGCCATTGATAAAATCAAGGTTTTATGAAGGTTAATTGAACACTTTAATCTACGAAGATAACAATATGCTGCCACCTTGGGGGTGACCCAGAAACCTTACATAAACCAAAACCCAAGAGCATCTTAAAAAATACAGAGATTCAAGCTATTATCAATTACTGTTTTGGGGTTGCAACAAGCTTGGAAATTTGGGTTCTATCTGATTTGCTAATAGACGTCGAATTTGACTCTTAAATTGAACCCTGCACTACCAACTTGATAATGAGGATAAACTCTTCTCTTTTGTTTTTGCCTGTTGTAGGCACCATCGATGCTGGGCTGCTGAGAAATTAGGAGCTGATACCGCGAGTAAAGAACTTGAATTTACGAAGAAAATACTCTCTTGATGCTAAAAACTATCTTGCATGGTCACACAGACAGGCCTTTCTGTAGCCATCAATTGTATTTAATTAAGAAATTGGGAGCTGATGTTTGCGAGTAAAGAACTTGAGTTGACAAAGAAAATACTCTTTTGGTGCTAAAATTGTCATGGTTGGTTGCACTGACATGTTTATTGCCGTTCTCTAGCCAGGAGTGTATTTAATTACATGGTGTGACCTATTGTTTTCTCTTCTGTGATATTACTTAAACTCATTTTTTTCTTTTTCTTCACATTTAAAATTAAGAAATGAAATCCCAAAAAAGAAAATTAAGAAGTGGGTTTTTATGCCTTGGGAGGATGGGAAGATGAACTTCACTATTGTCAGCGGCTCCTCAAAGATGTTTTTAATAATTCTGCACGGAATCAGTTGCTTATTAGTTTTGTAACTGCTGATTTTGGCTGGATGATAAAAATATAATGTCGTAATAACCATGAATCAATTACCATGGATAGGTTATGATAATCAGTTTTTTTGCTTTCCTTTTACATAAAAATTTAGTCCTCTTTGTTTGGAAAGTTAAATTAGGTTTGTAAGTTCGATGCAACAGAGATATTTTGTTATCACTAGATCGCCCTTCCTGTGAGGTCCAGAAGCCATGAGACAGTCTGAAGTACATTGTACAATTGAAGCCATTTTAGCCAACCCTGAGAATGAAAGCCCATGGAGATACCTTAGGGGCCTCTACAAAGGTGATTCAGAGTTGTAGATCAATCATTCGCAAGTTTCTTCAGTTTGTTTGGAGGTTCTTCAGTCCAATACCGATTGTGTGTTTGCTCTGAGCACGCTTTTGGATCTTCTCTGTCATGGTTTCCAACCAAACAGAGTTTACGGATGCTGTAGATGCTTTAAGTATTGATTCTGATCCATTAGACTCCAGCTTGGCAGTTGCGGTTTGTTCTGTTTTGGAGCGGAAGGATCCCCTCATAGCTAGTTATTGGCTGTGTCGGAAGAACAAGATTACTCAAGCTGTCTAAAGCCCTATCAGAGGATGGAACGTTATTCTACAAGACCACTGAATTTTTCTGAGTTGGTATTTGCAAATCTCCTTAAAACTTTGAATATGGTTTCCAAGACTTCATTCTCTGGATGCATGTACCGAAGTGAGAAGGGATCCTTACGTACTCACAATCAATATCAACGTTACGTCCTCTTCTTTGTTCAAAGGGAGTTTGAATATTGGTTATGGCAGTCAGCCTGTACTTGAAGATTTATGCTTTCCCAACAAGGGCGCTCTGCTTATAAAAAGCTGTCTGTTTAACTGATATGAGCATGTATCTCGGATTTCATTTAAAAATGGGTATAGAGATACTTTGGTCATTTAATCTGTTTAATGGCAGAAATTCTTTATTTTTTCCCCAGAGTATCAAAATGTTATATTTTAGTGGGAGATGCTTTTGTCTTTTACCCTTTCTGCTGTAATTTGAGTGAAACTCAGTTGCAAAAACTTGCTGCAAGAATCAAGACGATTTGAGAATTGCTTTTATAATTCAAAATATACACACACACACACACACACGAAAGCATCCTTTCCAGAAGTCTGCCTAATGAACTCCTAAAAGCTACTTTTAGTCTGAAGTAAGCATCCACAAACTATTAGTGGTCGAGAATAATACGGAGGCCAAAAAATGACTGTATGGCAGCAAAACAATATAGACATGGCTGTTTGAAAAGCTAATTTGGTGAATGCTTCTTGCTTGAACCAGACTTCTTTACCTTGGGTGATGGTCCTGAGATCTCCTTGAATGCAGATGGACAAAGCTTGCTAACACTGCAAATTTCGCAGTGAGGTCTAACTGGGGTACAAATTGTTTGTCCAAATCCCACCTGAATAAATTCCAACATAAGCCGACATGATTCAGTTAATAAATAAGATGTGCACCATATATTTGGAACTGCTAGATTACAGGCTAACACAAGAAGAAAATACATGCTTATCAACTGCAGGGAAGAAATAAATGGTAGAGAATTTATTGAATAAATCAAGACGTAAACTAGCCAATGGAAATTCTTATAACTGAGCAGAATCTCGAACAAAAACTCAGCCACTGACAAGGATGATTAGATGATCAAAGATCTGTGTTCCATGTGATCCAGTATGAAGTTCAATTAGCTTTGCATACCAAAAGAGGGTTGATTGGGACCCATTCTTCCTTAGGAAGCCAAAGCTGCAAAGCCTCTCTTGTTTTCTCCGGAGAAGAAGTTTTCTGAAACAGAGTAAAAGAAACTGTAAGTGGCATAACGGTATTAATATAAACTGGGAAAGAATTAAGAAATGAGAAAGACAAAGCATTGCAACGGTAGCTCTGACTGACAAAAGATCCATAGTTGAGTTTCTCCTTCACAATCAGGACTTGGGAACTCAGTGCTCATGGATCAATCAACAAAATTGGGAAGAAAAGGGGACTGAATCCAGGACCCGGACTTTTGCTAAGGTCAACTACGTTTAGCTTATCTTACCAACAAAGAAAAAAGAAGCCTACTTTTTGATAATGCTATCAACATCAGAAAGATATAAATTGTTAAAGAAATGATAAATTAAGTTAAAGAATATATAAGTAAATTATACTTTATGTAATTAATTATAATAAATTGTTTATTTCTTTTTCTATAATAGAAAACCTGTATATATAAGATTGTAATATTCATTAAAAGATACATCAACCATTCTTAACGTAATATTAAAGTATTAGATTAAAAAAATCATAAACTCTTTCACAAATCCTATTAAGATTTTATTACCAAACTAGAAAAGAATAATAAAAATAGAAACCCTATAGAGGTTAGGTTAGCCTTCATAGCTAGCAACTATAGGCCAGCTGCCAGTCACTGCCACGGGCCACCAATAGCAGTCAAACCGGCCTTCATGGCTGACACCAGGATCCTTCAACTTGCACCAGTATCTAAGCTGGTCACAATTAATCCGAACCACCCTCAAAGGATAGGGCAAACACAGCCACCTTTTGGGTACCAGATAGTCACTACAGATAGTTCCCTCAATACTATTCAAGCAAGAGTAACATTAAGTTCAGTTCTACTTTTGTCTTAAAAAATGTGTTACATGTTTCCTAAAACGGTTTACTAATCTTGTGTCAATCAATAAATTCTTGCGAAACTTGAACTGCAAAATAACATTTAAACCTTCTCATTGTGACTTTCAGAACAAAAATTCAGAGAAGATGATTGGACATGTTGAAGCCATAAATGAACTCTACTACGTAGATGCACTTGGGAAATCCTTCTTTGCTATTATTACCGACTCCATATACAAGATTTGACTACACCATAAAAGATTTGGGCACCCATCCTTTTCCATCTTGAAGGTTATGTTTCCCTTATTGTTTAAAAATTCAGAATATGAAAGTTTACAATGGGATATTTGTGAATTTGCATAAATGAATAATATTTTCTATTAGTAATAAAAGAACTTTATTCCATTTTCATTAATTTATATGATATTTGGGGACCAACTCGCATACTTAAGAGTCTGATAGTTTGTGTCGTTTATTGACAATTACACTAGAGTAACCAAATTGTTTTTACTCAAAATCAAATATGATGTTAACCATATCAAACCCCAATTTCGCAACATGATAAAAGTCCAATTCAGAACTAGCATTAAAAAGATTTCGCATTGACAAATACCAATGATTTTTTCATTCAAACACTTCTATCATTCTTCCATAAGAGCTTTCCTTTTCTAAAACAGCGTCCCAAAACAATATTAGAGAAAAGTCGTCCTTACCATCGCCCACATCAGAGCTTTCCTTTCTAAAACGGATTACTCACTAGTATTCTTGACTGTAAAAGTCCTCTATAAACACTTCAAAAATTTTACTTGACAATAAATGCCATGAACCGTATGGCTTCTTGGATATTTAGGTGTATTTCCTTCTTTCATATTTATTCCCATCAAAGAGAAAAACTTGACCTCGAGCTTTAGAATGTTGTAGGGTATTCACTCAAAAAGGATACAAATGTTACCATCCATCCACCCAAAATTCTATGTTTTGCTGACATCATATTTGTTGAACAAGAATCTTATTTCACTCAACCTTACCTTTAGGGAAAGTCTATATTGGAAGATAAAGAGACAGAGTTTTTAATATACTCTAACCTATCACCTTACACAATCCTTTGTCATACATCCAACACCATGACCACAAGAAAAACCTTTAGAAGCCACTAGAAAATTCATTCACTCAAGAGATCATACTAGAACCTAGGTTTTCTCAAGTGTATATAAGGAAAAAATGTTGACTATTAAGCTTAAGCCAGTCCAAGAATCTAACCTTAATCCTGGAGTTGAGGTAACTCCCAAAAAACCCATATATTCAAATAGTAATATATCTATTGTACTTCATAAAGATACAAGACAATGCGCTAAATATCCTCTTTATCCTATATTAAAGTTTGAGTCATTAGATAAATGTTCATCGTCTTATAAAAATTTTCACACTAGTTTAAATACTAAATCTATCCTTAACATAATATATGAGGTAGTATCATGTGAAAAAAAAAATACACTATTAATATGGAAATCCAGACACTTGAAAAGAACCATACATAGAAAATAATGAATCTACCCAAAGCCCAGGAAGTGGTGGGATGCAAATAGATCTTTATTATCAAATGCTAGGCAGATGAGGCAATCGAGAAATATAAACCAAGGTTGGTGGTAAAGGACTACATATAGACATTTGGGATAGCCTACCAAAAGACATTCACCAGTAGCCAAGATTAACATTGTGTGAATTTTGCTGAGCCGCCCAATTTGATTAGCCACTATAATAATTTGATGTAAAAAATGTCTTACTGTATGAATAGTTAGAATAAAAAATCTACATAAATATTCCACCAGCTTTTAATAGAGAAACAGGACCAAATAAGGTATATAAACTAAAAAAAATATTGTATGAACTCAAGCAATAGCCAAGAACATGGTTTGGTAGGTTCAAAAAAGGTTATGGTAAATCTGTGATTTAAGCAAACTCAATGAGACCGCATTCTATTCATCAAGCACCCAGAAACAAAGGGAGTTACAGCTCTCCTATTATATATTGATAATATTATCATAATATGAGATGATTAGAAAGAAAAACTAATACTAACTAGTGTTTGGCAAAAGAATTCGAAGTCAAGGAACTAGATAAGTTAAAATATTTTCTAGTAATTGAAGTCGCATTCTCAAAATCCAAAATTTTTATTTCTCAATAAACATTCATAACCTGTTGAGAGATACTTGTAAGTTAGCATTTGCAAACGAACTAGCACTCCTATTGATTCTAATCACAAATTAGGAATAGCAGAAAAAGATATGCCAGTAAACAAAAAATATGTATTAAAAATTAGTTGGGAAATTGATATACCTACCTTGCACGAAAGCAAACATCGTCTATGCAGTGAGTCTTATAAGTTAATTCATGCACAGTTTGAAAGACGTGCAATTACAAGCAGCCTACAGAGTATTGCATTACCCAAAATGGTTACCTAGAAAAAAAAAATTATATCGAGGAAGAGTGATAGATTGTCTATACAGATGTAAATTATGCAAGGTCAGTTGTAGATAGAAACTCTACCACATGATATTGTATCTTCCTTAGGGAAAACATAGTTACTGGAGAAATAAGAAACAAAAAATGGTTACGAAATCAAGGACAAAATCAGAATTTTAAAAAATGGCAGAAATGGTATGTAAACTACTATAGATAAGAAAAATTTTGGAAGATTTTAGAATCAAGTGGAAAAACTTCATGCATCTATACTGTATTATATATTGATAATATTATCATAATATGAGATGATTAGAAAGAAAAACTAATACTAACTAGTGTTTGGCAAAAGAATTCGAAGTCAAGGAACTAGATAAGTTAAAATATTTTCTAGTAATTGAAGTCGCATTCTCAAAATCCAAAATTTTTATTTCTCAATAAACATTCATAACCTGTTGAGAGATACTTGTAAGTTAGCATTTGCAAACGAACTAGCACTCCTATTGATTCTAATCACAAATTAGGAATAGCAGAAAAAGATATGCCAGTAAACAAAAAATATGTATTAAAAATTAGTTGGGAAATTGATATACCTACCTTGCACGAAAGCAAACATCGTCTATGCAGTGAGTCTTATAAGTTAATTCATGCACAGTTTGAAAGACGTGCAATTACAAGCAGCCTACAGAGTATTGCATTACCCAAAATGGTTACCTAGAAAAAAAAAATTATATCGAGGAAGAGTGATAGATTGTCTATACAGATGTAAATTATGCAAGGTCAGTTGTAGATAGAAACTCTACCACATGATATTGTATCTTCCTTAGGGAAAACATAGTTACTGGAGAAATAAGAAACAAAAAATGGTTACGAAATCAAGGACAAAATCAGAATTTTAAAAAATGGCAGAAATGGTATGTAAACTACTATAGATAAGAAAAATTTTGGAAGATTTTAGAATCAAGTGGAAAAACTTCATGCATCTATACTGTATTATATATTGATAATATTATCATAATATGAGATGATTAGAAAGAAAAACTAATACTAACTAGTGTTTGGCAAAAGAATTCGAAGTCAAGGAACTAGATAAGTTAAAATATTTTCTAGTAATTGAAGTCGCATTCTCAAAATCCAAAATTTTTATTTCTCAATAAACATTCATAACCTGTTGAGAGATACTTGTAAGTTAGCATTTGCAAACGAACTAGCACTCCTATTGATTCTAATCACAAATTAAGAATAGCAGAAAAAGATATGCCAGTAAACAAAAAATATGTATTAAAAATTAGTTGGGAAATTGATATACCTACCTTGCACGAAAGCAAACATCGTCTATGCAGTGAGTCTTATAAGTTAATTCATGCACAGTTTGAAAGACGTGCAATTACAAGCAGCCTACAGAGTATTGCATTACCCAAAATGGTTACCTAGAAAAAAAAAATTATATCGAGGAAGAGTGATAGATTGTCTATACAGATGTAAATTATGCAAGGTCAGTTGTAGATAGAAACTCTACCACATGATATTGTATCTTCCTTAGGGAAAACATAGTTACTGGAGAAATAAGAAACAAAAAATGGTTACGAAATCAAGGACAAAATCAGAATTTTAAAAAATGGCAGAAATGGTATGTAAACTACTATAGATAAGAAAAATTTTGGAAGATTTTAGAATCAAGTGGAAAAACTTCATGCATCTATACTGTGAGAATAAATTAGACATAAGCACTGCACACAATTCAGTGCAACATAATTAGGCCAAAAATATCGACATTAATAGCAATTATCAAAGAAAAACTTGATAGTAGTCTAATATGTATCCCATACATGCCTACTAATTTTCAATTGACTAATGCGTTGACTAAAAACTTAAAAATCTAGTATTCCAAACTCTTCTGTTATGTTCTTGAGAGCAGAATCTTGTCACCGGGCGGTTCATCAGATAATCTAATTCTTAATCTTGCTTCTTTCCCTTGTTATGACTCCTTGAGTGATCTATTGTGAATTATTTTCAAACTCATCAAATGGAGCTTGACACCTTAAACCTCATTAAAGAGAGCTCTGATTTCTATATTATAATTATAATTTTGCTTATCTTTTTATTAATTCTAGAACCCTTTAAATAGGATTAGATGTATTACATTATAGAAAACCTTTATTATTTAGGTTTCTCATAGCAAAAATAAAAGAAATTCCTAATTATTAAATAAAATCTCTAAAATAAAAATTAAATTCCTAAATAAGATATTAGTTTTCCTAAATAAGAGATATGTTTCTAGAATAGGATAACCCTTAACCATTTAATAAAAATTAATTTCTAAATAAAAGATAAGTTTTCCTAACTAATAGATAGGTTTCCAAAATAGGATAAACCTAAATCATATCAGCTCCTTATTTGTTTTTTCTGCAATAAGAACAATTCACAAAAGAGTCTATAACATCACCCTCTCCCTGAAGAAAAAGCTTGTCCTCAAGCTCAAAGTTTGGATAAGTAGTCTTGAAATGTTCACGGGTTTCCCAAGTAGCATTAGCTGCATTAGTTCCATTCCAATTCACTAGAAGTTTTTAAGTGCCTCTATTAAGTCGAGTGCGCAAAACTGAAGCTGGAGTGAGGATAACACGACCATCTTCCATTAGAGACAATGAGGAAATTGAGGTTGGAGGTCTCCCTTTAAAAGGTTTGAGAAGGGAAACATGGATGACATTATGAAGCTTGGACGCAGTTGGTAGTTAAAGCTTGTATGCAATAGTGCCCACATGCT
The DNA here is from genome assembly GCF_054855325.1 of Carica papaya. NCBI lineage: Eukaryota > Viridiplantae > Streptophyta > Magnoliopsida > Brassicales > Caricaceae > Carica > Carica papaya. Next base: position 15,642,477 of record NC_142313.1, on the reverse strand, counting down.
GTAGAATGGAAAATGAGTCGTAAAACTTAGGAAACATCTTATGGCGGAGTGCTGATGAGACAGAGTGTTGGCGATATGGTTGTAGAAGGAGCCACACAAGATCCCCTACTTCATAGGTTACATATCGATGCCCCTTGTTATAGAATTCCTTCATATGAGTTTGTACCTGCTGCAGTTTAGCTTGGATCTCGGTTAAAACCTAATCCTGGGTAAGTAAGGCTTCATCTACCGTATCGACCGGAGAGGACCCAAGTATGTATGAAAGGAGACGTGGTGGTTCGAGCTTGTACACCACTTTGAAGGGCGTGCTCTGGAGTGCAGTATGAAATGATGTGTTATAGTAGTATTCAGCCCATTGAAGTCACTGAATCTAGCTCTTAGGCTTGTCCCCCTTGAAACAACAAAGATACATTTCAATTATACGATTCACCACCTAGGATTGACCGTTCGTCTGTGGGTGATAAGCTGAAAAAAAGCCAATTTTGTATTACTTAAACAGAAAAGCTCCTTAAAAAAATTTTTGGTGAACAGAACATCTCTACCACATGTAGTCTTTGGAATGTCATGAAGATGAACAATCTATTCATAGAAAATTTGGGCAACTCTTGTTGCAGTATACGGGTGAGCCAGTGGAGTAAAGTGTGCATATTTTGAAAATCTGTCCACAACAACAAAAAAGAACCGATTTTCCCTAGACCTTTGGTATCCTTCAATAAAGTTCATTGCAATATCTATCCAAATTTGAGTGGGAAGGGCCAAAGGTTGAAGTAATCAGGTTGGACTCAAATTTTTGGATTTGTGGCGCTGATAAATCGGGCAAGAAGACACATAGTCGGCAATGGTGGACTTCATCCCTTCCCAATAGAAATCAACTTTGATGCGATATAGAGTCTTTTGGGTCCCTTCATGTGCACCATTATGATAACTAGACAAAGTGGAAGCAATTAATGGGAAGGTGGGCAACAAATAGATACTTTGTTTGTAGAGAATTAGCCCTTCCTGTACAAACCAAGTAAATTCCTTTTCTCCTTACACAACTTGTGAGTATAGCTTTTGCAAGGAAGAATCAGTAGTGACTTCCGAGGGCATTACACATCGTTTTCCTCGTTATCGCGTGTGGACAGAGCATTTGCAGTCCAATTTAAATAGCCAGCCTAGTATTCGACAGTGAAATCAAATCCCAAAAGTTTGCTACTCCAGTATTGTTGAGGAGAAGTTGTGATCCATTGTTCTAATAAAAATTTTAAATTGTAATGATCAGTGCGGATAAAGAAAGCTCTTCCCCTGGACGCCAGTGTTGTACTGTCTTGGCCACCCTGATCAATTCTCGTTCATAAGCAGCTAATTTGTGATGTCGTTCAACCAACTGGCAACTATAAAATATAATTGGGCGGTTGTTTTCCTATAGAAAAGCCCCTATACCACCTTTTGACGCATTACATTCTACCACGAACAACTGCTCAAAGTCAAAAGTTGTAGGACTAAAGCAGCAACTAATGCTTGCTTTAATTTATCAAAGGAAAGTTTAGCTATTTCTTCCCAACAGAAAGAATTTCGGGGTAACATACTAGTCAATGGTGCTGCCAATTGTCCAAACTCCTTAATGAACTTGCAATAATAACCGGCCAGCCCTAAGAATCCTCGCAAAGCAGTCACTGAGTGAGGTTTTAGCCATTCGGTTATAACTTGAATTTTTGCAAGGTCCACTGTCACTCCTGTAGCAGAAATAATATGCCCAATTTATGCAACTTGGGTCTTCCTAAAGACACGTTTAGATGATGAGTACGTAGCAATTCAAAAGCGAAATAAAAGTATAGCAAGTGACTTTCCCAAGAGATGTTATAACTTAAGATATCATCAAAGAAAACCAGTATAAACTTGCGTAAGTGAGGACGAAATACTTCATTCATAAGAGCTTGTAATGTAGAAAGTGCATTGGACAAGCCGAAGGGCATAACCGAGAACTCAAAGTGCCCCTAATGTGTCCGAAAGGCTGTTATTTCAATTGCCGAGTCATGCATCCTTACTTGATGGTATCTAGATTTCAAATCCAGTTCAGTGAAGTACTTGAACTCATGCAAGTCATCGAGTAGCTCATCTACCACTGGAATAGAGAATTTGTCCTTAACTGCTTTAGTACTGAGCTCGCGGTAGCCCACCCAAAACCGTTAAGTCTCGTCATGTTTCTTAACCAATAAAATCGGTGAGGAGAATGGGGACTTGCTAGGTCTAATGATCTCCTGTTAAAAGCATCTCAGTACACTGTCTTTCAATTTCGTCCTTCTGCAAATATGGGTATTGATAAGGTCTAACTACCATTGGTCCCGTTCCGAGTTGTAGACAGATTCGGTGGTCACAGTTTCAAAGAGGTGGAAGGCCGGATGGTTCCTAAAACATGTCATTAAACTCGCCTAGGAGCAGTTGTAATTCCTCCCGATGAAGATGGGGTCCAATAGTATGGTTAAGTTGTCGGTCATGGTGGGGCTGTAGTCCTTGCAATATGATACTAATGCCATAAAACTTAAAACTCATCGTTAATGACACAAAGTCCCAAATGATGTGTCCTAGAGTTTGTAACCATATAATTCCTAACACCATATCAAATCTAGTCAAAGGAATGACAAAACAATCAGCGGTAAACTCATGATTATCAATTGAAACGGTTACTGCATTGCAAATTCCTGTGTTGTTGGCAATTTCCCCATTGGCCACTAAGACACTAGCTTCTGTGTTGGGTCGAACTTTGATTCCAAGATTTCTTGCAGTTGTTAAACTAATAAAATTGTATGTACTCCCTGAATCTACCAGGTCCCGTAAATAATAATTGTGCAAGACAACCTTCACTTGCATGGTGCGTGCCCCTTTTTGATCTGTGACTGCATGTAGACAGATTTTCAGTTCTCCTTCGACACTGACTGCCGGCTCCACTTCATCTAAGTCTGCCAACTCAAGCTAGAACAGCTTCTTACATTGATGACTTGCTGAGTATGCCTCATCATAGTTATAGCAAAGACCCTTTACTCTTCACTTTGTCATCTCTGCTCTTGATAATTTTTTGATAAGTTTAGGACTTGACTTCTATTGCTCCTCCACTAACAGCAGTGGTTGTTCCTTTGGGTGATGAGGTTGCTGAGGAAAGCGTCTTAGAGGGGACATTAGGCATATTGCTTGACCATGATTCCTTCTTCGACTCTACTTCTTTCAGAATGCGTTACTTGGATTCAAAGACTCTAGCTAGATTCACGGCATGAGCTAAATCAGGTAGAGTGTGGAGCTCTACATCCAACCGAATTGAATCTACTAGTCCTACAGTGAACAAACTTACATGTTGATGAACCTATACGAATCTATTTGTTCTTGTCAGTTTTTCTTGGAACCGTCTCTGATAGTCCTCCGCCAACCTTGTTTGTTTTAAGTTTACCAATTCTTCTAACGGTTACTACCCGCTGGTGGGCATCTCAGAGAACAATAATCTTTGAAGCCGGTCCAGTTGATCGTAGATTGTTCAGATTTTAACTAGTGTTACCACAACTGCGCCTCTCCAAGCATATGGAAGGCAGCCAATCCTACCTTATCCCTTTCCGGCATGTATTGATTGGCAAAAAATTTCTCACACCAATGTAACCAGATTAGGGGATCTTGAAAGCCGTCGAAAGTTGAAAAATCTAACTTGGTGTAGCGTGGAACAACCTAGTTACTTGTTGGATTATTTGCATTATGTGTCTAACTACCGGCTTGAAGCTCTTGAGGTGTTTGTTCTCGTAGGTGGTTGCTACTTGCAGTCCCTTCTGACTTTGTTTGTTTGCCACAATTTAAGCTGACCAATATTTCTTTGAATTGCAAGGATAACTCTTGCAATTGACTGCCCAATCGCCTTTCAATCTCTGCGCTTCGTGCCTCATTTGCGGCCAAGGCTTCCTAGAGCATCAATCGCAGATCTTCTTTTGTTGCAGAGTTGTCCAAAGTATTAAACTCTGATACCAATTTGTTATATTCTTGAGATCAGGATCTTGTCACCAGACGGTTCACCAGATAATCAGATTCTGGATCTTGCTTCTTTTCCTTGTTATAATTCCTCGAGCGACCTATTATGAATTATTTTCAAACTCATCAAAGGGAGCTTCATACCTTGGACCTCGTTAGAGAGAGCTCCGATCTCTATATTGTAATTATAGTTCTACTTACCTCTTTATTAATTCTAAAGCCCTTTAAATAGGACTAGATGCATTACATTATAGAAAATCTTTATTATTAAGGTTTCTCATAGCAAAAATAAAAGAAATTCCTAATTACGAGATAAGTCTCCAAAATAAAAATTAAATTCCTAAATAGGAGATATGTTTCTAGAATATGATAAACCTTAACCATATAATAAAAATTAATTTCTAAATAAGAAATAAATTTTCCTAACTAATAGATAGGTTTCCAAAATACGATAAATCTAAACCATATCAGCTTCTTATTTGCTTTTTTTGCAATAAGAACGACTCACAAAAGAGTCTATAACACTTCCTTTTTGAAATAAAAATGAGACGTATATTAAGTAAATGGCACCAAGGGGGTGCCCCCGTATACAAAAATAATTACAAGTCAACGAATATATCTACAAGCGCCCCACAATTTTCTAAAGTATGTAAGTTGTAACCCAAAATAATGGAGCCAAAATAGTGAAACTACCTATCTTTGATATTTACAAAGATTCCCAAATGACCCAAATGATTGACAACAGGATAAGGCATGCAACTTTGTTGTTGAGGGTCAATCCCTCCAAAGCCAAAAGTTCATTGTTCATCAAATCTACTACAACCCAATTGACACCTAGAAGGTTGTAGACCAGGAACCAAAGGTTATGGGAAAAGGGGCACCAAAGCAAGATGTGTTTGCAAACTCTTATCGGCACCAAAGGTTACAGGAAAAGGATGTAGATCAGTATTCCAAACTCTTATCGATAAACTGAGGAAGAACAACATCCATTCCCAGCTTAAAGAAGAGTATTAAAAAAATAGTAAATTAGATTAAAAAGTATAAGGATAAATTATACCTATATGTAATTAATTGGAACTAATTGTCTGTTTGTACACAACCATCAATCTACATCATAAGTTTTATGTGATAACATCATATCTAGATAACGATACAATATATACAGTTTCTAGAAAATAAAATGCCATCGCTAAGGTATACTGGGAAGTACCATTTTTGTGCCAGACTGAGACACCCACCCAAGGCGATTGCTAATGCGGTGCACATGAGTATCCACACAAATACCTTGAACATCGTTCCATCCAACATTCATAACCTAAAAGAGCCAATAACCAATAACCAAATAACTTTCAAGATACGAGCCTAAATTAATTCATTTAAATAAACACCATAACTAATTCTTACCAGATGAGCCATTTTGGGACCAATTCCTGGAAGTAAAAGCAATTCCTCCAAAGAGCTAGGGATATCCCCATCATATTTCATGAGACAAATTTTTGCAATTTTCTTCAAATTATTAGCCTTTCTACTATAAAACCCAACCTAAATAGAAAGGTAAAGTAGAAATGTCAAAAGCTGCAGTATCAAACTAAATAAATTACCAAGCCAAAAGAGGTAGAAAATTGTCATGATAAGCAGATAAAAGAAAGAAAATCAAATGAAAACTGTTCTTCTGTCATAAGTCTGGAATTATTTTCCTCAACCAAAAAACTTACTTTCATACACTATCACAGAAAGCATACCGGATAAATTAACTCCCTGATAGTTGATTCATCAGCTTCATGAATAGCTTCGGGAGTAAGCAAGCCATTCTGAAGGAGACGCTGAATTGCTCCTGCATTAAAAAACATGATAAAATTTTAAGGGCATAAATGATAAGTCCGGACATTTGACATACATAAAAAGGACCGTCAATGACAGTTGACAGTGAGCGAATGCAAATGTTTCCCTACAATTAAGAGTAGTAAGTGGAGGAACTTGCCATGATTAATGTGATCTTTTGTTTGACTTGATAGAAGTGATGATACTAGGACCGCAAATCTTCTTTCCTAACCCAAAATGTAAATAGGTTATAAAGCCTGAATGTAAATTCATATTTTATCTGCTTCTTGCATGAGTAAAATATCATTGTTGATTTAGAATCTCCTACAGGTTACAGCAAAACAAAACATATACAGAAATATTCCAACAAAGAATCCTACAACTGACTAACTATTGCTACACTATCAATCAGCGAAATTCTTGATTAACAAAGGACTATTACATCAATTATTTCCTCAAATGATCAGCTATTCTACATGCAGGGCAATCAATGGAATCCATATTGCAAGAAAATGTATCTGTAGCTCCATGCTGTAAATTGTACAAGTGTTCAAGTTGGGCTTGAGAAGATAACTTTTTAAAGTCCAACAGGATGCATATCTGATAGAAATCAACTTGAGGGAGGAACCGCTCACAGTAACAGAATCAGTAAGTAACATGTATTGACAAAACTAGTTTACCATAGTTTAAGGATAAAAAGAGAAGAACTGGAAGGGTAGGAGAACATCAGCAAGTTGAGGGAAAAGAAAGAATCATGTAGTGGAGAAACAAGAATTTAAGGAATAAACTGCAAGTTCAATTCTAAATAAACAAAAATAAGTGGCACAAAGAACAAATAGCAAGTGCACATGGACAATAGATGTAGCACCTAAAAGGGACCAAGAAACAAAGTGCAAGAACTCCTCCTAATGATAAGAAAGATGCCACCTCATTCTACCAATAGAAGCTTGCCATATCATCCTTCAAATTGAAAAGAAATGAAAAACTAAAACAAAAAGGTATAATGAAGATACAAATCATTTCAAACTCCTATTCTTACATAAGTGAGTAAAAAATCCTTGCGTATGGAATGGTCCATTAGTAGGTAGTATAAAATAAAAAATATTTATAAAAGAAAAATAAAACAAAACAAAATTATCAAAACAATAAAACAGGTTTACTATATAATCCAAAAATAATAAAGCTCGGCATGCAGCAATCAGTACATATAAACTTGAAAAGAAGCAGTACAGCTCTGGATGATCTATGGAAGTTTTGTTATTGCATGTTAAACCCTAACTAGAGAATGGCATAAAAAGGAAAAACAAAACCAGAAAAATAAAAAATTCACCTAAAAATCATCTGTTCTTCACTCAGTTCTACCCATAGCTACACTGATGAAGATTATACCTTAGGAGGAAGAGCACTCCCAGCTTTCTCGCATCCCATGGAGTCTACTGGTGCATCTTCAGAAGATCTCATTTGGCGGATGCCCTGGAGCACTCTTTCCCAATCAGCAGGTGGTTTACCTATATCAAATTATATGCATATTATTCTTATAAGCTCCATTGTGGGGATAAACTGATAAAAAATTCAAATCCCATAAAAAAAAATCAATCCAGGGACTTTTATTTCAATATTTAAATATAAAAATGAATTATATGGAGCCAGTCAACCAGAATTTTCCTTGGAAGTTCAACCTGAATCGTCCTAATTTAAGCAGCTTATTCATCTTAGAATTCCCGCTGGAATTAAATTAGGAAATTAGGGATTATTTTAGCATTTTCTTTGGAGATATTCTGATAAGGAGGATCTGGTTATTGTACCAGAATCCACCAGCAATTTTTTAATTGTTTCAGTAGGAGTCTTTCTATGATTAACTTGAATTTAGGGCAAGGTCTTAGGGTTGCGTATGGCAGCCTTCTCCTATATATTGTACGACGTATTTTCACTAAAAACAGAACAGTTTATTTTTTCTAATCTCTACATGGTATCAGAGCATACCTTCAAAAAAAAGACAAACAAAAAAACACACAAACCCTAAGTCTCCCTCATGATCAAGTACAGCACTGCTGCTGAGCGAATAAGCTCAACTTCTGAAGTAACCTCCAATCCTGAACCAGCATCAGCTGCCAGCAACCATGGAGGAGTGGAAGGCACTTCTATCCTTATCATCAGTCACAAACTCAACAGCCACAATTACCTCCAGCAGTCTCAATCTGTGATGATGTTCATTTGTGGAAAGGGCAAAGATGAATATCTCAACAGTGAAGTCACAATTTCAGAAATGAATGATCCTAAATTCAGGGTTTGGAACTGAAAATCATGTGGTATTACCATGGCCAATCAATTTAACGAACAATGATATAGGAGAAAATTTTCTCCTATATGGTACTGCTAAGGAAATATGGGATGCTACAACAGAAACATACTCCAATTCTGAATCAAAACTATTTGATACTAAATTTTTTTTAAAAAAAATAGAAGTGTAAGTATTGTATTGAAAATTTGTGTCAAATGGGCACCTCCCATGTACAAAAGATTTACCAAGTTGGTTAGCATATCAACAATGAAACCAAGATCTTCAAAACAATCAATGTTGTGCCCTAAAATAGTAGGACCAAAATAATGGAGCCAATTGTCAATGATAATGTTAAATTCTACTTCTTTGTCTTCAATGCCCTGTTGTTTCTCTCCTTCCATATGACCCAGAAAATGGTGAGAGGAATGAGTTTGAGAGATTTCTGTTTGCCAGAGAAGCCTATTTGATACTAAAGTTATATTACATGACCTACGCCAGGGAGGCCTTATGACCACCCAATACTTCAATACCTTTACCCATTAATGGCAATACCTTGACATGTTCGAAACTCGCACATGGAAGAGTCCTGCAGGCACAACTTTGTACAAGAAATTGTGTAACAGAAACAGACATTCAAGTTTCTATTTGGTCTCAACAAAGACCTGGATGAAGTCAGAGGAAGAGTGATGGAAAAAAGCCTCTTCTGAGTATTAGAGAACCATTCTCAAAAGTTGAGCGTGAATAAAGTAGATAGGAACTGATGATGGGCACTCAAAATTCTGCCTCCCTGCTTTTATAATCCGAGAACCTCAGTCCACCGACTACCATGAAAAATCAACAGAGAAAAGAATGACCTTGGTGCAATCATTGCTGCAAACCACAACATGGCAGAGAAAATTTCTAGAAAATACATGGCAAGCTAAATGATCAGAAGACATTACAATCAGCCAATGACATGGAGAGTTGTGCCAATTCGGCAGCAATCCCAGATGACAAAACTAAGACTAGTCCATTTACCAAAGAACAACTTGAAGCCCTATAGAAACTCTTCAGTCAAAGCTCTCTATCTCAGGCTAGCCCCCACTGTTTCTGAAACCAGAAAGTTAGTACAAAAAGGTAATTTCTAAAAGGCTCTCACAATTAATAAAAGGTACTCAAATTTGTGGATCATTGACTCTGGAGCATCAGATCACATGATGGGAGATGCTATCATATTTCACACAGTCCATGTCATGAGAATAAAACAGTCTGAATAGCTAATCGATCCCTACCCCAAGTTGCAACATCTGGGTCAACCAGGGTTACAAAGGATTTGACTCTAAACTCAGTTCTTCATGTTCATAGTTTAGACTGCAAGTTACTCTCTATCAGTAAATTAACTTGTGATCTCAACGGTGTAACTAAGTTTTTTCACAACAGTATGTGAAGTTTAGGAATTAAATTAAGGGAAGAAGATTGGCAATGTTGACATGTATTATGGACTCTATCTTCTCAAGGATACCACACCTCTAGAAGACAAACTCAAGATGCGAGTTATGAGTCGCTAAAGTGTCAGTCACCTTTAAATTCCAGTGTCAATAAAGATAGTGAGGCATGTTAACTCCTTGGTCACCCTAATTTCATGTACCTTGAAAACTTCTTCTTCATTAATTATAAGCCCGTGGTAACTATCCTACTCTGTCATAGAAACCATCCCATCAATTTGTTATGATACACAATGATGTGCAGGGTCCTTATAGAATAAAAAATATAACTAGAACACGATAGTTTGTATCATTTATTGATGATCTCACTAGATTGACCTAGGTTTCTTGATGGTAGAAAAACTCGAAGTTGGTGGAATTTTCCAAAACATCTACTCCATGACAGAAACATAACTCCAGACCAAAATCCAAGTCCTAAGACTGATAATGCCAAAAACTCATTCAAGTCCGTTCTTCACTTACCTATTGAGTCAAGGTATAGTTCACAATGATTAGAGGTAGCTTGATCTCTCATGTCCTCCACCTACGCTCTTAAACATTTTTGTGAAGAGATAGTCCTTATAGCTACATATCTCATCAATAGAATCCCTTATAAAATTCTCTAATTCCAAACTCCGTGTCAACTTGTCACTCAAACCTTTCCACATACCAAAATCATCTTTTCATTGGAACCTAAACTATCTGGATGTTCAGCATTTGTTCCTATACATCAATAATATTGAAGCAAATTAGGTTCCAAATCCACAAATGTATTTTCTTGGCTACTTCTCAAACTAAAGGAGTTATAATTGTTACTCACTCATCACCAAAAAGTTATACAGCTTAATGGATGTGACGTTCTTTGAACATAAATCCTACTAAGCCAAACCTGAAATCTAAGGGGAGAACATGAAGGAATATCAACTTTGGGATCTTAATCTTCAATCTAGGGACCCTTCACTCACATCTCAACCTATCCTCAACTAGAAACCACTGACCATAAGACTCACCAACCATATCTTGAACAAGTCAAGAGCCATCCTCCTGCAAGACCTTCTACATCCCTAGCTTGAGATTATCCACTACAAATTGCAAATGAAGAGCTCCTTGCCTTTACTAGGAGGAAGAAGACATGAAAGGGTGATGGGGCACTCAACACTTGTCATACACGACTAAGAATCTGAGTGAGTCTACTATCTGCTTAAATTTACTCCGATAAGGAAAACTTTAATCCTGAGATTACTGCACCTGTTATGAATTACTTAAACATCTAAATTACTCTATGAAAAGCTAGTAGGACTTTTCAAAATTGCCATATGGGTGATATTAGATCTCCCAATGGAAAGGAACCAACTGGTTGTAAGTGGATCTTAATTGTTAAACATAAGGCTAAAGAGAGTATTGAAAATCTCAAGACCCATCTTGTTGCAAGGAGCTTTACTTAGACTTATGAAATAAATTATCAAGAAACATTCGCTCCAGCGACCAAACTTAACACCACCAGAATACTTCTTTCTGGCAGCAAGCCAAGATTAGCCATTATATCAACTAAACGTCAACAATGCATTCCTGAATTATGATCCAGACGAAGAAGTATACATGGTAATACCATTCAGGCAAGAAACCAACTACAATAACAAGGTGTGCAAACTTAGAAGATCATTATACGGGCTCAAATAATCTCCTTGTGCATGGTTTGGTAGGTTTGCTAAGTCAATGATGAGACATGGATACACTCGACGTCAAGTAGGTCACACACACTTCGTGTAGTTCTCTCCTGAAAAGAAAATAGCAATAATAATTGAGTATGTGAATGAAATCATCCTAACAGGTGATTATAAGGAGTTGTTGAGATTGAGAGAATTTTTAGCCAAGGTATTTGAAATTAAAGACCTTAGTTATCTCTGATATTTTCTGGCTATGGGGGTGGCACAATCTAAGAAACTTATATTTATCTCTTAATGTAAATAGTTCTGGATTTATTAAAAGAGAAAGGTATACTTGGATGTAAACATATAGCAGCTCTAATGGATTTAACCAAGAAGATTGGAATTGAAATAGATAGTGCACCAATCGAAAGGAGGAGATATCAGAGATTAATAGGGAGACTTATATACCTTCCACACACTAGACCTAATATAAGTTTCTTTGATAGGGTTGTAGTCAGTTTATGCACAACCCAACTGAAGCACATATGGAATATGTGTACTGAATTTTAAGGTACCTCAAGATAACTTCGAGAAAAGGTTTGTTGTACAAGAAGAGTGACAACAGAGATGTTAAAGTCTTCTCAAATGCAGATCTGGGCAGGGGTATGAGAGATAGGCATTCAAGATCCAGATATTGATTCTATGTTAGGAGGAATCTTGTGACTTGGAGAAGAAACGGCTTGTAGTCTCAAGAAGTAGTGCAGAACCTGAGTTTAAAGCCCTAGCCATGGGTATTAGAATGAATTCGGATACAGAGATTAGTTAATGAGCTGGGGATAGCAATGAAGAAGCCTACCAAGCTATTCTGTCACAATCAAGCAATTATAAGCATTGACACCTGTTGACCCAAGTGAATTTAAAAATCCAAGAGAGAGGGTGAATTGGGTCTTTCTTTCAATTTTTTAATTTTTAACAGCTAAAGGGATATAACAAATTGAATATTTCAACCTTTAAGGGATAATAAATGCAGCTCTTATGAATTAATCTACCACCAAATAAAGAAAAATCTTAAATGCTATGAAAATCAAAGGAGTTAGAGAGAGTGTGTAAACATTATTTTTATAGAAATTCGGGCATCAATCTTCCTCCTATATCCTCTTCCAAGCCACCGCTCGAGTATTTTCACTGAACTTCAACAAACTCCTTACAAGCGCTAGTTTATAGTGCCTAGGTTCACTTTTGCAAGAATTTCTTCTCCTTCGGAAGAGATTCTCTCTCTTTCCCGAGAGCTTCATACTTTTTCACAAGAGTTTCTGTCTCTTATACAAGAGCTTCATACTCTTTTAAAAAAGTTTCTCTCTCTTTTACAAGAGGTTCATACTCTTTTACAAGAGTTTCTCTCTTTTATACAAGAGTTCCCCTTTTACAAATGCAAAATTCCTCCTCAAGGATTCCCCAATCCTTTCTTACAAGATCTAACGAAAATAGATGAAAAGATTCAAAATAGATTCTCTCTTATAGAATAGATAAAATATGAGACAAACTTTTCTTTCTTGAAGAGTAGATGAACCAGATGAAGAACAAGCTTTTCTCCCTTCAAGAGCAGATGAACAAGATGAAGTGCAAGGAAGATCAAAAACTATGACTCGAGTAAAGGTAAAAATTTCTCAATTTTTTATCTCAAATTTTTAATAAATGTGATGGGTGAGTAGCATTTATAATGAAGCTGAAAAGTAGTCGTTACTCACATTGAAAAATGTGATTTTTGCTTTTTAAAACCCTAAAAAACGCATCTTCTGGAAAACTATCCAGTGCAATAATATGATGAAATTTTTGTCACATTTAGAATTATACATGTTTTTCACTTCTTTAAGCAAAATATTCTATGTGATGAAGGGATCATCACATCACATTTTTCACTATACAAACAAAAGGCATTTTGTGTAATAAAGAGATCATCACATCACATTCTTCACTTCCAAAAACAATTTTGTGCTTCAAAATATTTTATTCTCAAACTTCATTTCAAGGATTTTTTTCATATAAAAGTTCATATTTGAAAAATTAACTTAAAATCTTAGAAAGTACTTTTAAACCTTATTTTCTTGAGCCTTACTTTTTGACTTACCTGTACTTATTTGAGAAATTTCTTCAATGTTCTTTTGATCTTGATTCCTTCCTTCTTCTTCAAACATCTTGGAAATTTTCATGTTCCTTGCTCCTGTTTTAAGAACTTGTCAAATTAAATACTTCAAAACTTATAAATAATTACTAAGAAAATTTAAAGAAAGTCATTCATCAAAATTAATATTTATTTTTCTCAATACCATTCAACAAACCATATTGAGACTGATCGACATTTCATCTCAAAGAGAATTGAGGATGGATTGTGCAGCTAGTTTATACCCCTACAAAGTCCCCAACAGCAAATGTACTCATTAAAGCCCTAACAAGAACCAACTTTGAAGAACTGAGTCACAAACTGTGTTTGTTTAATATATACAACCCCTTGAGAAGGAGTGTAGAATTCCTGCTGGAGTTAAATTATAAAGTTAGGGATTATTTTAGCATTTTCTTTGGGGATATTCTGATAAGGAGAATCTGGTTATTGTACCAGAATCCACCAGCAATCCTTTCCTCGTTTTAGTAGGAGTCTTTCTATAATTAACTTGCATCCAAGGCTGGGACATAGGGTTGCTTATAGCAACATTCTTCTATATACTGTATGATGTGTTTTCACACAAACCATAAGAATTTATTTTCTCTAATTTCTATATTTATTAACTAGTGTAATAACAAGAGCATCATGCAATGCTAAATACCAAAGCCTGGAAACTTCCTGGTTTCTCAAACAAGAGACAATCTTCAAAGAGATTCATCAAATTTATCACCACGGTAAACATATATTCAAGAGACATTCTTTTGGACAAAAAACAAGAAAATTGTAAACAAGGCAACCAGGGGTGCCACCCAAGTAGCATATATATTTATATCTCACCACAAGACAATACTTTCTTAGGTTCCCTATAATCCTCTCCATGAAAGAGCATATCAGCTGTAAAACAAAATACTCGAGATCTTGAACAAATGATCTCTTCTATCCAGAAGGAATACAAATGCCCCCGAAATTCTATTGTTCCTTCCTTTCCATATCACCCAAAAAATAGGCAAGGTAATGAAAGAGAGAAGCTTCTTCCTAGTCTTGCAAACTTTCATACCATCCCAAGCCCAAATCACATCTGCTAGCATGGAACAACCACCCAGGATACGTTTAGGGGATTAAAAGGCTTCCTCACAACCTTCTAGCCACAGGACACTGAAGGAGGAGATGGTTACTTCACTCAAAAAGGGAAATTTATATTCATTCATACAAGCATTTAATAACATACAACATGAAAATGTCTAAGAATCCATATTTTGCGAATGTATTTGTTTATTTTCCCATTAATAAAGTTGTTTTCTCCCTATCCATGTCTATTAACTTAATTTACAAAAGAAATAAAAGGTTGCATAAGTAAGAACTCAATTTCATGCCTCTCATTATTCTAACTTTTAGTTTATTGTGCTCTCCAATCAAACGTAGTTGGAAAGAATGTTACCAAACGACTCTTTCAGTTAGCACAAAGATTTACAAGTCTAAACAATTGCAAAGAATATGCACGCCAGGTATATCCTTCAAGCTAGGTATTGAATCATCAAATATGCTACTTAAGGGAGAAAAATTAATTGCCTAAAGTCGCTTATGCATAGATTTGAATAAAACTTATCAAAAGAACAACTCAATCAAACTGCATTCAGTTATATGAAAAGGATGCAACCATAATTCATGTTTATCTATTTGTGTAATTGAAGATGTTAAGTCAGTTCCTACAGATGGCAAATCTAAGGTGTGTTTAGACTTTCCTTCAAATCTAAGTCAGTTTCATGCACTGATTCTTGATCGTTCTTCAAAAGGTCCAATAATGTATGTATGAATATTGGACTTTTTGAGACAATTATAGATTCTGGGAGGCCATTCTAAAAATATATTGAAATTCTATTTCTGTTTTCTTGTTTCTTAGTTTAGCCAACCTATCATGAAAAGGAAAAAAAGGTAAAGTAACCTTGTGTTGATTGTTCACTAAATATAACTTTTCTTCTTCCCCATGTAGAAAAGGAATAAATAAATTAATCAAATTTCAGGAGGATTTGTGAAGTGCATCTTTAGGAGTTAAACTTCTATTTGTCTAGATTTCTAGAAAAAGAATTTCTTGTTTTTCATTCCCAGTTCCATAAGAATGAATTCTATGATTCGCATTTTAAACAGGTATGAATACAGCATCGATAGGATAACTTCTATCTTGAAAGTTATTTGGCATTTTTATGCCATATCCTCGATTTCCCTCAAATTATAATCCAATACGCAAATCAACTAGCTCCGTTAGGCTAGCTATATGTTGATTATTGACGATTTCCACAGAGGGCGATAAAACAATGTCTCGAGCAGATACATCTCTGAAACCTTTGACACAAATAAAGGCGGCGTAAGCCCCGTACAAGTTACTTCTTAATACAATCTCTTTCAAATTCATTAAAGTTTCATGTACTGATTCTTGAATTTTTTTTTTTAAAAAAATAAAAAGTATCAAGTGTGTATTAGCATGGTACCAAGAACAGGGGTACCGCCCATGTACATAAATTTACAATAAGGTTAATAAATCAATGACGATCCCAAAATCCACATCTTTAATAATACCATACCCTAACAATATACACCCAAAACAATGCAACCACCTATCTTTTAACCTAGTCATGCTACTAACCTCATTCTCAAACACTCTACTATTCTTTTCTTTCCATAAAACCCAAAAAACAGTCAATGGGATCATATTGGCTAACTTGTTTTTTACAATTAAACCATCCCAAGCCCATATCTTGCCCCCACCGAACCCGCAATAACCCAATTAATACCCAACAACCCATAAATAAAAGACCACAAACCATAAGCCATAGGGCACCACAATAATAAGTGGTTACAAGTTTCCTCTGCCTCCAACCAGTAATAACACCCATTCACCAGAATGCAGCCCTTGTTTCTAAGCTTATCAGTAGTTAAAATCTTCTCCCAACAAGCCTCCCAAGCAAAGAAAGACACATGAGGGGGAACCAAGGTCTTCCAAATTTGTTTGGCTGGAAAGACCCTCCTGCACACGTCTCTCCCCTTGCACAAGAACTAATAGTAGGAGGAAACAGAAAAGAAACCATTTTTTTCCAGATCCCACACCAATTGATCATCCACACAAGACATTTTCTGTTCCACCAAAAGCTGCAACATACCTTCATATTTCCCCAACTCCCAATCATTTAGATTTCTGTTGACACTTATGGACCAAATCACATTCCCATTCGACCGCTGGTAAGCCTCAATAACAGCCATATTCTTGTTTTTTGAAAAATTGAAAATGCCTGAAAACCTCCCCTTGAGGCTACCACTGCCCACCCAATTATCTTCCCAAAAATTAATTTAATTCCCCTGCCCAGCTTCCACTTAGCGCAATGTATAAAACAGGATCTGTGCATAAGAATCTTCCTCCACAGCCCTTTCCCATGGGGGATAGAAACCCGACCAGAAACACTGGAATTCATAAATTTGCTGCACCGAGCCTCAACAACCCTCCTGCACAGACTATTAGCGCCCTCGAGTACCTCCATAACCATTTGCCTTGTAGAGCTTCATTCATTTTCACCAAAGATTTGAAGCCAAGCCCCCCACAAGAAATAGATTCTTTTAAGGCATCCCAATTCACAAGATGGAATTTACGGTTATCACCCACATCACCCCACAAAAATCTGCATTGGATAGTTTCCATTTTTTTTGCCACCTTCACCGGAATGGTAAGAGTAGACAGATAATATATTGGGAGGTTAGCAAGCGTGCTTTTAATTAAGGTATATCTACCCCATTCAAAAAGAAAATTTCTCTTCCACCCCGCAAACCTTTTCTCAAATAAATCAATAATTGGTTCCCATGTAAGTTGATCCTTGTATTTGGCTCCCAAAGGAATCCCAAGATATTTGAGGAATTTTACCTCCTGGACTCTAAAATTGTAGCAAAAGAGCCAGCCTCACCGCTGCCACCAATTCTTGCTAATTCAGACTTGAAAAGATTTATTTTAAGACCCAACACTGCTTGAAGCCATAATAAAACATATCTCAGATGCAATAAATTTTTCAAATCTGGTTGACAAAAAATAAGCGTAACATTAACAAAGAATAAATGGGACACCTCCAAAGTATTATCACCATTCCCCACCACAACACCCCTCAGTAAATTAAGATCTTTAGTTCTCTCAAGAAGCTCATTTAAGCCTTCCATCACCATAATGAACAATATGGGGGGATAGAGGATCCCCTTGCCTTAAACCTCTTGATGCATGAAAGAAGTTAGAAGGACCTCCATTGACCAAAACAGCAAAAGAGGTAGTAGAGATACAAGTTCTCATCCATTTCCTCTATTTAGATCCAAAGCCCATCCTATAATCGACAAAATTCCAATTCACATGATCATATGCTTTCTCCATATCCAATTTACACACCAAACCATCCCTCTTAGTAGCCATTAGATCATCAACCGTCTCATTGGCAGCCATCATAGCATCAAGAATTTGTCTCCCACTCACAAAAGCATGTTGACAATCCCCAATAACCTCCCCCAACACCTTGGATAATCTCCTGACCAACACTATCGTTATTAATTTATACATCCAGCCCACTAAACTAACAGGCCTAAAATCCCTAAACTCATTAGCACCATGTCTTTTAGGGATGAGGGAAATAAAGGTAGAATTCAATGATTTGACAAATTTACCAGAATGATGCAGCTCATTGAAAGTTCCCATAATATCAGATTTCAAAATCTCCCATAATGATTGAAGGAAATTCATATTAAACCCATCGGGTCCCGGAGCTTTATTACCATTACAAGGATTCAAACTTTCAAAAACCTCCTCCTCAGAAAACTTGTCTTCCAGCATCTGCCTATTATCCTCAGATGTACAGTTAAAATGCAGACCATAAAAAACAGGTCTGATAGCACACTTCTCCTCAAATAACTGACAAAAATGCTCTCTGGCAGCCTCCCTCAGGTCAGAATTCCCACTAATCTTCCTGCTATCAACCCAGATTTCGTCAACATAATTGCTTCTTCTTTTGTGTGAGAGGCTAAAGCATGGAAAAACTTGGTATTTCGGTCTCCCTCTGCCAGCCATTTCTCCCTGGATTTTTGCCTCCAAACCATTTCTTCATCTTTCATATGTATAGATAGTTGAAGCTTTAAGGACCCCCTTCTACTCCTTCCCTCATCATTTAGACCCACAGCTGCCACTTTAAAATCCAAATCATTAATTTGGGTCAAAACATCATAAAAAAAAGACTTTATTATGCTCCCTCTCCTCCTTGGCCATGGTTTTGACAGCATCCTTCAAGGCAATAAATTTGTGGACAAATCTGAAACTAGCACAACCCTTAATGCTACAATTTCCCCAGATATCTTCCACCAACTAACGGAAACACTCCTGTTTCAACCACTTGTTATCAAGCCTAAAAGGAATCGGGCCCCAATGAGTTCCATCATTCTCAAGACAGATGAGAAAGTGGTCAGAAATTGGCCTAGGAAGAATTTTTTGGCTAGCCCCCACCAACTCAACCAAAAAACAAGAAGATATAAGAAATCTGTCAATTCTGGATTTACTTTTCTGATTCGACCACGTCCACTGCCCCTTGCACAAAGGCAAATCAACCAGCCCAAACCTCTCCAACACTTCCTTGAATTCATTTCATTGGCTTCCGCTGCTGAAAAATTGTTACCACTTCTTTCTTCCCTCCTCAGTCATATTAAAAACCCATTCAATAACAAATGTACTGATTCTTGAATAACTACTATATTGGACCTTTGAGGAAAAAAAAAAACACTTGAGACCCTAATGCCAAAGGTCGTGTCAAAAACATGTATCAGCAATCTAGGAAGATCAGTTTCTACAAATGAACTACAAAATTTGCACGTACATATTCCTAGATTAAATTGATTAACCAACACTAGCATAACTTTGTTGTTGAAATTGGAAAGAAGTAATGCCCCTAGTTAAAAGTAAAAAAACACAGCAGAGAAGTCCATTTTCCCCAAAAAGTAAACAAGAACTTGATTTCCCCTTCACCTTTTCCTTTTTTATCTATAATTTCCCACTCTCTTAGTACCATTATGTAGATAGACTAGTACCATAATAGCTGAAATTTGGTGGGACTGAAAAACCCTTGATCCACAAACCCTTCATTTGCACAATTATATGGAGAAAGGAAAGGGAAGATCAACAAGAGAGAACTAACTCGGTAGAGCAGAACCATTTGCCTGTTTGTATGCAAATTCTTCTATATCTGGCAAGTCAGATAACTGCATCATCCAAAAATTCAAGGAAAAAGAAAAGGCAATGTGTTAAACAGGTCTTTTACACTGTATTATCTTCATTTTTGTCCTTTTCAGTTCAGAGGGAAACAAGTGACAACTAAGAATTTTGGATGGTCAGTAAAACTTTGTTTAGGAAAAATTACCAATGACGTTCCATTTCTTTTTAAATAAAACTATAATTATTTTTTTTCAATTAAATTTAAGTCATTTGTGTGTAAGAAAACAAAAACAAGCAATGAAAAAGCTATTCAAACTTTTCTCCCTCAGAGTATTACATAAAACAAAAAACTAACAAAAGAAAAATTCAATATCAACAAAAAGAAAGCGGAGTCGAGAAGCAAAAAGAAGAAAAGAAACTTTGTTGCAGTTAGACTCCATTTTTGGCTCTGGTTGGACCACTTCCAAAGACTTTTTGACTCTCTTTTTCCTAACAGAAACACGAACATCCGACGCAGAAGCATTATCCCGAATTTCATAACCTGTAACCCAACAGAAGGAGATCAATAACAAAAGGCCAACAAAAAGGGTAAAAAAGAAGAAGACATTACGGGGAGACAGAGAGGAGAGAGAGAGAAAGAAGAAGACCTGGGTTTTGTTCAGGGGCGAAAACTTGGGATGTGGATGAGAGTTTTTTGCAAGAAAGGCGTGTTCTATACATATTGAGGTTGATGATGACTCCAAACTCAGAATAGCCGAGAGGAAATGCAGTTTTCAGAGGCAGCACACCCAAATGCATTTGGGTTTTTTTTTTTTTTCTTTTTCTTTCTTTTTTTTTTTTGGAAGAGAAACATCGAAAAAGAGAACTTTTTATATTCTTCTTGTGTAAGGCATGGGGTTTTTGGAAGCAGTCTTTCCCTCAACATTTCAATCCCTACATAATTGCTAAATTTTTAGAATAATTGGAGAACACAGTACCTTAAAACAGATCAAAATATATTTTTCTAAAAAGAGAACTCTTCAAAAAAAATTTCTGAAAAACAATCTAGTGGCATTTGGGACAACTGTAATTTATGTTGAGTTTTAAAGTATAAATTTTCAATAAGAGTTAAAATTATTTTGTAAAAACTACATATTTTAGTGCTTGTGTTTAAAAATATCAGATGTAGATTTTGATTTTTGTTTTTGTCGGAAACATTTAAAATTTTATCTGTTTAGTTACAAACGAAATTTTCAAGTTATGATAAGTTTTTTCCTAAATGTTAAGTATGTATTTCATAGTTGGGTAGTGGGCATTGTGGTAGATTTTGTGCACTTATTTTTAGCATAGCCATTTCTTTGTAAGCTTATAGATAAGTAATTTTCCTTTACTGATGAACATTCAGAAAATTCTCTTCAGCATTCCACAAAAACTCCTATGTGATTTAAATTATTTTGTTAGTCTGTCTTTATTTTATAATAAAACTGATGTCAGAGCACACCATGTTCACTACTCACTAGGTGTTTGATAAAAATTATGTGAGAAAGCTTCCATGGTTGCAAATGTTAGTAGTATGATGTTACCCAGCCCATTAGTCTCATCTTCAAAGGGGACTTTATGAGTTTTAGAGCATCAAGATGATGGCTTTGTTCAAGTGTCAAGAACTTTGGGACCTTGTGGAAAGTGGGTATGCTGACCAAGATGGGGAGAATAGGTTCGGGAAAAATAGGAAGAATGACTCAAAGGCATTGTTTTTCATCCAACAAGCTGTTCTTGATACGATTTTTTCACAGATTTCAATTGTAACTACAACAAAGGAAGCATGAGCGATATCAAAGAAGGAATTTCAAGGCTCAACAAAGGTAATTACAGTTAAACTTCAATCTATACGTCGTAATTTCGAAACCTTATTTATGAAAAGTAATGAGATTGTGCTAGATTTTATATTAAACATAATAGAAATTATGAGCCAAATGAGATCCTATGGGGAGAAACTTTATTATCGAACTGTTGTTGAAAAAATTTTAAAGAGTTTGACTCCTAAATGTGATCATGTAGTTACTGCCATTAAAGAATCAAATGACCTTTCTATTTTTTTATTTGATGAACTAATTGGCTCTTTACAAGCACATGAGGCAAGATTAAGCAGCTCATTTGAAAATATTGAGGAAAAAGCATTTCAAGTGAAAAGTGACACAACTTCACACGATAATGAGTTGAGAAAAGTAGCAAATAGAGTTGGATATCATGATCAAGGTTGTGGTAAAGGAAGAAGCAATACTATAAATGGGCAAACTGATCGTGGGTAATCTTCAAATAAAAAATGTTATAATAAAAACAATATCAATGCCACTATTGCAATAAGTTTGGGCATATGAAAGCTGAATGCTAGAAACGAGAAAAACGAGCAAGTTATACTGCAGTAGACAGAGAAGAAGAGGTATTGTCCATGACCTATGAAGTTAAACATGTTGATTCAACTACAAATGAAGCTAGTATCTTGACAACGACTGTTCAAGTTATATGACAAGTTTAAAATCAGCATTTAAGGAGTTTGATGAGTCTCAAAAGACAAAACTTAGGTTTGGAGAAAATAAGCCATTTCAAGTTGAAGGTAAAGGTACAATTGTTGTTATTACTTGCACCGGTAAGCTTTTTCATGGTGTATTTAATGTTTCAAATATGTCTCATAACTTATTGAGTGTTGGGAAGCTAATGGGAAGTGGGTATTCAGTGTTATTTGGCGATACCTCTTGTACTATTATGGATAAAGAATCGGGACATGTGACATCTCAAATGCTAATTAAGGCATGAGGGTGTCAGATACAGAAATAGATTACGAGTGCATGATAAAAATTATATGCAACGGAACAAATTAATATAAATCTCTTACAAATATATGAGTTCCAATTACATATTTATAACTGAGGCCAGAAGTGGCTATAAAATACATTGTCAAAATATAAAAGAGGACCACTTCTATCATTGTACTATTGGACTCATCAGAGTGCGGTGACGATCATGCATTCAAGGTTTGTGGATCTACAAGATCCTCATAGAATTCAATAAGTAGGTCAACTGACGATTCCTCATTATCTTCCTCATCTTGAGGGAGGGGCATGGAAATAATGAGTTTCATATGCTCAGTAAAGAAAATAGTATTTAGATAATATCGTAAGGTTTTAAAAGATGAATAATTATAACATAAATACTTACTATTTAGTTGCGTCATAGTCCTATCTTGCCTTATGAAAATAATTTATTTATTAAAAAAAATATCATGTTATAGTCACAACAATCAAAATAAAACACATAGCATACCCGACAATAGAGAAAATTAAATAAATTATAAAATGCTCAGATTTTTGTATTATGCTTTGCGAAGTCGTAACAACTTCCATCTCTGAGGGCAGATACAGATTTTTTACTACCCATGTGGAATGATCAAATCAAATATAGATAACGGCAATTTGCTCAAGCACATTTCCAGGTTGCCAAACCAAAGTATGATCTATGACCACGGTTGTATCAACTATAGAGGTTCTATCATATATTCTATTGTCACAATAGTACTTAGTCAAAGGTGACCCCTAATAGATATTCACGTCACTATTCTTGTCAGAAAGTATGCCATCATCCACAAGAAGCAGTCTTCTTACGTCTTTCTAGACCATATGGGGGAGGGAAAAATAGATACCCCAAATGGGGATAAGAGAACAGATACCCCTTAAAGATAAAAAAACCTAACGAGACACTTGATGCATTATGCATATCAATATAAATATATGCTTTGGACCATTTATACTTTATTCCACTTTTCTTTTCTTTCTCTTTTTTTTGTTTATTGTTTTCTAAATAACCTTACTGGTTTTATATTATTTTATTTACATACAAATCATCAAGTGTCTATAAATCACATAGCATGTTTGAAATTAAGAATATTTTAATTTATTAGATCTACCAGATACAGAACATGTAAACAGGCGAAATCACAAATTTAATTTTGTATAAAAATACTCCTTAAGACATTTAAAAAAATACTAAATTCTTTACCAAAATCTTGATAATTTCTCCTACACTGTTCTTTTTCTTCTCCTTTAATTTTTTCTCTAGATCACTCTCTTTCTTTCTCTCTCTCTCTCTCTCTCTTTAACTCTTGAAAGGTGGAAGAATGGAAGTGATAAGAAAATGGGAGGAAGGACCCCTATTTATAAAAAAAGGAGTTGTTATATTTACGCCAAGTGGCGAAATCCAGTGTAGAGAGAGAGAGTTTTGAAATGGAAGATGTTTAATTTGACGCAACATAAAAAATGGAGGAAAAAGATCTCTTCCACCAGCGGCAGCACGCCACCTAAGGTGGGTGGCGGCACACTGCCCGAAGCAGCATTGAGACTTGGGTGGAAACACACTACCCGAGGTGGTAGTGGTCTTACTTGCCCAGGACGCGCTGCAGGCCTAGCCTACAGCCACCGAGCTACCCTGCCATGTGCAGGCCCCAAGTGCGCAAGCCTATCTGCACAGACCTGTTGCGTGGACGACACGCACATAGTGTGCGACGCCTGTCTATCTGTGTGCAATGTGATGCGCGTGGACGGGCCTGCTTGCGCGCGACAAGACGCCGGCGCAGGTCTGATCTCCACGTCGCGCATGAATGGGACGTGTGCACTGTGCGCATGTCTTGCGCCTGTCACACGCACAGCGCACGGGCGCCCACGCGAGTAGCCCATTCCCGCGGGATTTTTCTCGTGAGATTTTCTCCTCGTTTTTTCTTTTTTCCTGAAAATCATTTATTTTTCAAAAATAACGATTAAATAATTAAATCAAAATAAAATTAGATATAATTAAATAAAATCAAAATAAAATAAAAATTAACATAATTTATAAATTACTATAATAAGGTGTGAAATAAAATAAATGAGTTCTGTGTGGCCTTAAGGCCTGAATAAATAGGATTTTTCAAGTACAATTAAGCATAGTGGTGAGCTGGTGTTACATCCCCCCACCTTTGAAAATTTGGTCCCCAAATTTGTCTCAAACAGGTTCAAAATTTTTTCTCTCATCTTACTTTCTAACTTCCATGTCGCTTCTTCTGGTGTATGATGTTGCCACTACACCTTCACTATGGGAATTGTCTTGTTGCACAAGACATTGTCGATCCATCCAAGAATCTCCACGGGGAATTCCTTATAAGTCATATTGGCTTGCACCTGTGTCTTATCATGAGGAATGATATGAGAAGGGTCAAGGTGGTACCTCTTGAGCATCGAGACGTGAAAAATATCGTATAAACCCGTAAACTCTCAGGATAGAGTAAGGCAGTACGCCATGGGTTCAATGCACTCAACAATCTGAAAAGGTCCTACATACTAAGGGCTTAACTTCCTTTTTTTTCCCGAACTGCATTTTTCCTTTGTAGGGAAAAACCTTGAGGAAGACCTGGTCTCCAATAGCGAATTCCAGAAGTCGCCTACGATTATCAGCTTAATTTTTCTGACAACTCTAGGCGGTAGCCAAGTTCTACCGATGATCGTGACCTTCTCAATAATCTTCTGAATGAAGTCCGATCCCAAATGACGCTGGTTTTCGACTTTGCTCCAACAAGTGGGAAAACAGCAAGACCTACCATATAAGACTTCATACGACCATACTAAGTGTTATTATAAGCAAATTCATATAAGAGGAGATACTCATACCAGTTATCGCAAAGTCAAGGACGCAAGCACACAATATGTCTTCTAACGTCTAAATCGTACGTTCTAGCTGACCATCTTTTTGGGGATGATAAGTAGTGCTGAAGTACAATCCAAACCCCAACGATTCCTGAAAGTTGTCTTAAAAGTGGGAGGTAAAATGAGGATCTCGATGGAACATAATGGATGAGGAAACACCATGAAGTCGAACAATCTCATCAACATAAAGGCGGCCTAATTTATTGGTGGAGTCAGTAGTCTTGATGGGTAAGAAATGGGCAGTCTTGGTTAGTCTATCAACGATGACCTAAATAGCATTTCAACCAGAATAGATCCTGGGCAGTCCGATGATAAAATTCATGGTTACATACTCCCACTTTCATTCTGGAATTGGGAGGCCTTGTAACAAACCGCCGGGTCTTTAATGTTATGCCTTAATCCTCTAGTAAGTAAGGCATCAAGAGACGTAGTTGACTATGTCCTTCTTCATTCTCGGCCACCAGTATTGGCGCTTCAAGTCCCAGTGCATCTTGGTGCTCCTGGGATGGATAGATAGATTAGAGACATGAATAGTTTTCAGGACTTCCATCCTTACAGTGATAGGGACCCAAATTCGGTTTTGAAATCTAAACAGTCTATCATCTGATATCCTGAAATTAGGAAATTCATCTAAAGAAAAATCACCCAGATTTTTGGTAAGTTCCTGGTCCGTGGACTGAGCTTCCCAAATCTTCATGAAGAGATTTAGCAAGACTTGGATCTGAGTGAGATAGGTACCTTTGCCATAGTAGCTGAGGTAGAGCAACTGTATAGTATCAATTAACTTCCAACTAGAGGCCACAGTTTGGGCCAACATTGCGGACTCTTTTTAGCTTAAGGCATCAATAACTACATTTTCTTTACTGGGTTGGTAGATGATCTTACAGTCATAATCTTTTAGGAGGTCCATTCAGCATCTTTGTCTCATATTCAACTCCTTCTGCGAGAAGATGTAATTCAAACTTTTTGTGGTTAGTGTAAATCTCGAAGGTTTGACCAAATAGGTAATGATGTCATATCTTCAAGGAAAAGAAAATGGTCCCAACTCCAGGTCATGAGTAAGGTAGTTCTACTCATGGAGTTTCAATTATCGGGATCCATAAGTGACCACTCTACCATACTGCATTAAAATGTATCCCAAGCAAATATGAGATGCATCGCAGTAGACCTGAAATTTTTTAATGTTGTTAGGGAGGATCAACAACAGAGCAGAGGTAAGACAATATTTTAATTCCATAAAGCTTTCACCACATTCGTAATTTCAGACAAATGGTATGCTCTTTTAGGTGAGTCGAGTCAGTGGAGTAGTAATCTTAGAAAATTCGTCGATGAATCGCCAGTAGTAACCTGTTAAGCTAAGAAAACTACGCACCTCGGCTGCATTGGTGGGCAGATTCTAGTTGATCAGTGATTCAACATTGGCCAGATCCATATAAACTCCTTCACTCAAAATTACATGACCGATGAAGGAAACTCGATCCAACTAAAAGGAGTATTTGCTAAGTTTAACATACAGTTAGTTCTGGCGTAGTGTCCCTAACACTTCAAACAAGTGGACTGCATGTTCCTCCGGACTCTTGGAGTGCACCAAGATGTCATCAATAAATACGATGACATACTAATCTAGTACATGTCGAAAAACTCTATTCATGAGGTCCATGAAGACTGCAGGGGAATTGGTTAACCCGAACGACATCACCCTGAACTCGTACAGATCGTACCTACACTAAAATGCGGCCTTCAGAATTTCTTCTTCTTTAACTCTTAGCTGGTGATATCCTATTCTGAGGTCGATCTTGAAGAAGATCATGGCTCCTTATAATTGGTCAAAAAAGTCGTCAATTCGAAGTAAGGGGTACTTACTTTTAACTGTTACTTGATTAAATTTCTGGTAGTCCACGCAGAGTTTGAGGGAGTCATCATTCTTTTTTAAGAACAATATTGGAGCACCCCAAGGAGATTGATTAGGGAGGATGAGCTTCCAGGTAAGTAGCTCAGAAAGCTAATTTTTTAGCTTTGCGAGCTCAACACGACTCATGTGATAGGTGGTTTTCGAGATCGATTGGGTTCTGGGTAGCAATTTAATTAGAAATTCCACCTCTCGTGAGGGAAGTAGATTAGAGAGCGAGTTTCTAGTAATCCCCTAGAGGGAGTCTCTACCGTTAATATTTTCGCTAAAGGTTCTGGCTTAAAATCAAGTTTATAAAGTAAATGCTCAAGAAATAAAAGAATGAGTAGCACTTGTATCGATTAAAGCCTTGATAGAAGTATCATAAATAGAAAATATACCATGGATAAGAATGAGAGTAGGAAAAGCAATGGGTTCATTTAGGTGGTACACACGACCCTAGGCTATAGTCCTGGTCATGTCCTTTGGTCGCTGAGGGCAACCCTTTATAAGGTGTTGGGTGCTTCCACATCGATAACAAGCGTGATTGATATGCCGACAGGGTATGTCATTATGTGAGCAACTAAAATGCTGACAGGGCTGGGAAGGTCGGGCAAGCTGCCCAGTAGGTGGAGGCAAGATCATCCTACCTCGTAATACTAGGAGTACATGATAAAAATTATACCCAGCAAAGCAAATTAATACAAATCTCTTATAAATATATGAGTTTCAATTACATATATATAACTGAGGCCAAAAGTGGCTGCAAAATACAATGTCAAAATATAAAAGAGGGCCAATTATATCATTATACTATTGGACTCATCAGAGTGCAGTGACGATCATGCACTCAAGGTTTGTGGATTTATGAGATCTCATATAATTCAATGGGTAGGTCAGCTGATGGTTCCTCACTATCTTCCTCATTTTGGGGGGGAGGGGCATAAAAAGAGTGAGTTCCATATACTCAATAAGGAAAATAGTATTCAGATAATATCGTAAGGTTTTAAAAGATGAATAATTATAATATTTAGTTACGTTATAGTCTTATATTGCCTTATGAAAACAATTTATTTATTAAAGAAAAACATTATGTTATAGTCACAACAATCAAGATAAAACACACAGCATACCCGACAATAGAGAAAATTAAATAAATCATGAAATGCTCAAATTTTTGTGTCATGCTTTGCGAAGTCATTACGACTTCCATCTTTAAGGGCAGATACAGATTTTTGACTACCCATATAGAACGACTAGATCAGATACAGATAACGATAATTTACTCAAGCACATTTATGGCTTGCCAAACCATGGTACGAGTTATGACTACGACTGTACCAACCATAGTGGTCCTACTAGATATTCTACAGTCACGGCAGTACTTAGCTAAAGGTGACCCCCTAATAGATATTTGTATCATCACTCTTGTCAAAAGGTACGTCGTTATCCATAAGGAGTGGTCCTCTTACGTCTTTCCAAACCAGATGAGGAAGGGGAAAACAGATATCCCGAATGGGGATAGGAGAACAGATACCCCTCAGAGATAAAAAATCTAACGAGACATTTGATGCATTATGCATGTTAATACAGATACTTGCTTCGGACTATTCATGCTTCATTCCACTTTTCTTTTCTTTCTCTTTTTTTTGTTTATTATTTTCCAAATAACCTTACTAGTTTTATATTATTTTATTTACATGTAAATCATCAAGTGTATATAAATCACATAGCATGTTTGAAATCAAGAATAATTTAATTTATCAAATCTACCAGACACGGAACATGCAAAGAGGCAAAATCATAGAACTATTAATTTAATTTTATCTAAAAATACTCCGTAAGACATTTAAAGAAATACTGAATTTCTTACTGAAACCTTGATAATTTCTCCTACATCATTCTTCTTCTCCTCATCTCCTTCTCTTTCTAGATCACTCTCTTTCTCTCTCTCTCTCTAACTCTTGAAAGGTAGAAGAATGGAAGTGAGGAGAAAATGAAAGAAAGAGTCCCTATTTCTAAAAAACAGGAGCCATTGGATTTGTACCAAGTGGCAAAATTCAGTGAAGAGAGAGTATTGAAAATAGAAGATGTTTGATTTGACACGACACAAAAAATAGAGAAAAAAGACTTCCTCTATAAGTAGTGGCACACTGCTCGAGGCAGTAGTGGTCTCACCCGCCTGACGCACATTGTGGACCTAGCCTGCAGGCATCAGGCTACCCTGTCGTGTACAGGATTTGGCCTGCGCTACCCTGCTGCGCAGACAGTACGCGCGATATGATAAGCACAAACGGGCATGCTTACGCGTGATAAGACACCCACACAGGTCTGACCTCCGCACCTCAAGTGGATGGGACGTGCACATTGTGTGCACGTCTTGTGTCTGTCATGCGCGCACGCGTGCAGGCGCCTACGCTGGTAGGCCATTCTTGCAGGATTTTTCTCGTGAGATTTTTCCCATGTTTTTTTCTTTTTTCTTGAAATCATTTATTTTTAAAAAATAATAATTAAGTAATTAAATCAAAATAAAATTAGATTAAATTAAATAAAATCGAAATAAAATAAAAATCGGTATAATTTACATATTATGATAATAAGCTATGGAATAAAATAAATGAGTTCCGTGTGGCCTTAAGGCCCGAATAAATAGGATTTTTCAAATACAATTAAGCATAGTAGTGAGCGGGTGTTACAGGACAACCTATAGTTAACATCAAAATGATAGCAAGTAAGATGTTTCCTTTAACTATCTCTAACATAAATGATCATGCTTTTGTTGCCAATAATGTGGAAAATGTGTCGATGTTGCGGTATTTATGGTATGGGCATTTGAATGTCAATAGGTTAAAATTGTTGAGTAGAAAATAAATGATTAGTGGGCTACCTAAAATTGATTGAATAAAATTATGTGAATAATGTATTTATGGGAAACAAAGATGAAAGTCATTTCTTGTAGAAAAATCTTTGAGAGCTAAGTGTTGTCTTGATTTAGTGCATGCTGATTTGTGTTGGCCTATGAATACAAAATCTCATGGTTGTAGTAAATATTTTATGCTGTTTATTGACGATTTTAGCCACATGAGTTAGGTGTACTTCTTAAAATTCAAATTAAAAACTTTTGAATACTTTCAGAGGTTCAAAGGACTTGTTAAGAAGTAAAATGGTGGATGTATAAAGGCTTTTCACACGGATAGAGGTGGTGAATTTTTATCTAATGAATTAAGTGCTTTTTGTGAATAAAATGGTATTCACATGGAGTTAATAGCACCATATGCACCAGAGCAAAATGATGTGGTTGAATGGAAAGATAGCTCAGTGGTTAAAGTAGCAATAAACTTGTTAAAGGCAAAGGGATTGCCAAATGAATTCTGGGCAGAAACAATTACAATGGGAGCCTATTTGTTTAATACTTCACCCAAAAAAGTTGTCCCAAATCAGATCCCTTATGAAGCTTGGACAGGTACAAGGGCTCGGGTAAACACCACTTAATAATTTATTTTTGTATTTTCTATGCATTGATTGATTCACAAAGTAAAAAAAAATTTGACAGCACGTATAAAGAATGTATTTTTTTGGTTATTCATTACAATCCAAAGCATATAAGTTATATAACCCTATAAGTGGCAAAGTGATAATAAGCAAGAATGTGATGTTTGATGAAAATTCAAGCTAGAATTAGGATAAAAAAGAAGTAAATTCAGCAACTGTATTGTCATATGAAACTGAGGTTTATTGAAGCATAGAAGCATATGCAACAGTTACATCTATAACTCCATCAACACCATAAACAGGCAACTCTATATCTTCATCTTTAGGTAGAAAAGAAACATCATTTTCAAGTATTCCTTCTTATGAGACTCCACCAAAGAAGTTTGTATCCTTTAAAGAGATATATGATTCCATATATGCATTATTTGTTGTTGAACAAATCAGCTTTGAAGAAACAATCAAAGAGAATGAGTGGTGTCAAACAATGAAGGAAGAGCTTGCAGCAATAGAAACAAATGGAACTTGGGAGTTAGTTGACTTGCCAAATGGGAAACATGCAATTGGTTTTAAATGGGTGTTTAAGACAAAGTATCATGTTGATGGGAGCATTCAAAAACATAAGGCAAGGCTTGTTGGAAAAAGATATTTGCAAGAGTAAGGCGTAGACTTCAAAGATACATTTTCTTTGGTTGTTCAATTTGAAATTGTGAGAATTTTCTTAGCCTTGGCTGCTCAATTTAATTGGTTAGTTTATCAATATGATGTTAAATATATCTTTTGAATGGTGAATTGGAAGAAAAAGTTTATGTCATATAGCTTGAAGTTTTTATGATCAATGGCAAGGATAAAAATGTATACAAGCTAAAAAAGGCTCTTTATGCACTAAAGTAGGCCCCTCGACCTTGGTATACTAATATCAACTCTTATTTTCACCAAAATAGTTTTGAAATGAGAAAGAATGAGCCCAATCTCTACTTGAAAAAGAAAGGTACAAGTGAACTTATTGTTGTGTGCCTTTATATTGATGATATATTTTATATAAGGTCTAGTAAATCTCTCATTATTGAATTTAAAAATTGTATGATAAGGAAATTTGAAATGACGAACTTGGGATTATTGCATTATTTTCTTGGGTTAGAAGTACATCAATGTAAAAGTGAAGTTTTTATTTCACAAAGGAAGTATGCAATCAACTGATATGAGCATGGACATTGACCATAAAGAGAAGGCTGAATCCAAAGAAAGAGGAGAAAATAGATCAAAAAGGAGATCTTATGGCCAACCCTAAATTTTCATATGTCTCTCCATTAATTTGACCACAATCTCTTTTAAATAAAGGAGAAGACTAAATCTATCTTAGTTAGGAAATTAGCTTTTAATTTTTAATTTATTTCTATATATCTCCCATATGAATTTGGCGACAATCTCTTTTAATTAAAAAGGAAGACTAAATTTATCTTAGGAAATTAGTTTTTAATTTTTAATTTTTAATTTATTTCATATGTAATTGCAAATTAAATTAAGAGATTTTTTTTTTATTATTTACTTGGCTTAGCCTATAAATAGGCTACCAAGTCTTTATTGTAAAGCATTCAAGAATTACTTCAATAATATTAAGAGTGTTATTTTAAGAGGGGTTCTTTTACCATCTTGTTGAGTAAAGAGTTGATCTACTTATCAAGGTACGACCTTGTGGTATTTTTTCATTCTATTTTTTTTCATTTCCAGTGACCTTAGTTCCTATTATTCTTGATAGTGGTTTAAGTAAGAAGGGTTTCTATAGGATCAATTCATTTGATGTCTTTAAATAAAATTGAGTGAGTTCCTGATCACGTTGGTTGATCTTGGGTTCCGCATCATTTGGTATCAGAGCTTTGGCTCCATCTAAACCTGCTATCTATTACTTTTGCACTTTTAAATTCTTACACCATTTATTTATTTATTTAATTTTTTTGTTCATTTATTCAAAAAGAGGAATATTTCATACATCGATCCAAACGAGCCATAACGTCAATTGACGCTTTCTTGGCTTGATAAAATCGTTGTTGAGTATCGATATTTTTTTTAATATACTTTTCTTGCAATTTTATTTTCTATGCAAAAAAAAAGAAGAAAAAAAAGAAGAGAAAAGAAAAAAAAAAGAAAAGTAGAGATAAAAGAAAGGAAACAAATGAAAGAAATTTCATCGGGAAAGTGCTTACATTTTTAGTACTCAATCATTATTCTTTGAAACGGTATAAGAATCACCTCTTCATAAGTCAAAAGCCCGTTTTATTTTATAATTTTTTTTACAACCACGTGAATTCACACTTACATAGCTCATTAAAGGCTACATTTTTTATAGAATGTAACGTGTATTAGGAATAGATTGATAGGAACATCTTTTAGATTTCCCATTGAGGCAATATTGAATCCCTACATTTTCTATAAATTGTCAATTTTTTTTTTCTACTCTCAGTTTCTGTTGTTCTAAGTTTTAGTTTCTTGATACATCTAAGCATCTAAATTGCATCTTAGAGCTTAGTGTAATTGAAAACACACTACCTCTTCCTTTGTGTGTTACACTCTTACTTCTAGTATTGGTGTGGTATTTATTTTATAGGACTTCTTACGATGTCTTAAAACAATACTTGAGAATACTTTGATTCAAGAGCATTTATACGACATTCAGCTTGAGGTGGGAGATAGAAAGGTAAAAAGGCAAGAGTGTATGAGATTATTAGAGAATAAAAGCCAAGTGAGTAAAATACGAGATAACTGGTGAAGAAACGTTTTTTTTTTACTAACCCTTTCGCAGGAAATCTTCCTAAAATGTCAAGTGAGCATCAAAGCCCTGCCAACATAATGCTCCTTATAGAGGCTATGCATGTAGAATTGGCACGACTTAGTCAGAAGGTAGATAACTTGAGTAGTTGTCAAAGTGAAGCCAGACATAGGACCCCTAATACAAGGTGGACTAGAACTCAACATCCTGAAAATGAGGCCGAGTCTTGTAATGATGAGGAGGAAGATAGGGCGGAGAGAAGAGAAGAAAGGAGGGATCGTAATATCAGCTCCATCAAGATGAGAATACCACCTTTTAAGGGTAGGAATGATGCTGAAGCGTACTTAGAGTTGGATAGGAAGGTAGAACTAGTCTTTGATTGCCATAACTACCACGAAGAAAAGAAGATCAAACTGGCAGTGGTAGAGTTCACTAACTACGCCTTAGTGTGTGGGATCAACTACTCCTCACTAGATGACGTAATGGAGAGCGACCAATATCCTCTTGGAGAGAGATGAAAATAATCATGCGAAAAAGGTTCATACCCTCTTACTACTATTGAGAGATGCATTAAAAGTTACAATGCCTAATGTAAGAATCTATGTCTATTGAGGACTATCACAAGGAGATGGAGATGGCCATGACTAGAGCCAATATAGAAGAAGATCCCGAAGTAACCATGGCGAGATTCCTTGGAGGTCTCAATAGAGACATCGACAACATGTTGGAATTACAGCACTATATGGAGGTGGAAGACATAGTTCACATGGCCATGAAAATTGAGAGACAACTCAAGTACAAAAGGAGGGGCACATCATATGTCATCCCTACCTACAGCTCGGAATGGCCCAAGAAAGAAGAAAACAAGGGAGCAAATGAGAAAAAGGAAAAGTCCACCACTTGATAAAAAAAGGTATAACACTTAAATAATCTTAAAAGCATAGTACAATTAAATGCTTTAGGTGTCTCAGAACCGGACATATCACTTCTCAATGCTCAAATAAGAAGATCATTCTATTGAGAGATGATGGTGGAATTGATAGTACTAGTGATTGTGAGAGCAAAAATAATGATAACATGCCACCACTGGAGGATGTTGAGAAAATTGTTAAATATCCAGCTTAGAGGGAAGCTTTGGTTATCAGGAGGGTTCTGAATGTCCAAGTCAAGTTGAAAAAAAGTAACCAAAGAGAGAATATCTTTGTGACATACCGAGTGCTAATTACGGTAAATAGGAGTTAGATACAGATTCAGAATAACGAGTGCATGATAAATTTATGCAACGGAATCAAACCATAACAAATCCCTTAAAAATATATATAATGTTCTAAATACTTATATAAACTGAGGCCAGAAGTGGCTACAAAATACAAAACATAAGGGCCACTTCTTTCACTATGCTACTGGATTCATTAGAGTGTGGGAACAATCATGCACTTAGACTTGTGGATCCACGGTCTGTTTGTGGTTTTTCATTTTCTTCCTCATCTGGCGGAGGGGAGGGAGATGGAAAGAGTGAGTTCCATATGCTTAGTAAGAAAAACAGTATTAAATTAACATCGTAAGATTTCAAAAGTTTATTTTTTATCTTACTATTTAGCTTCCTTGTTTACCTATCTCACCATTATGAAAACTATTTATTTGAACACGAAAATGGTGCATTAGCACAAAAGATCATATATACATCATACAAGATAATGGAGAAAATCAAATAAATCATGAAATGCACAGATTTTTCGTGTCATATTTCGCAAAGTTGTTACAAACTTCCATCTCTGAGGGCAGATACAGATTTTCAACTACCCAAGTGGAATGACTAGATAAGATACAGATACGACAATTTGCTCAGATCCATTTCCGGCTGGCCAAACCATGGTACGATCTATGACCACGGTCGCACCAACTATAGTGGTCCTAACAAATATCTATAGTCACGACATTACTTAGCCGCGGGTGACCCTTGCAAATAGTGCTATATCACTTTCGTCAGAGGACACGCCGTCATCCACTAGGAGCGGTCATCTTACATCTTTCTAGACCATATAGGGGAGGGAAAAATAGATACCCCAAAGGGCAAGGAGAACAGATACCCCTCAGAAATAAAAAGCCTAATGAGGCACTTGAACTAATGGTGCTATTTCTGGAACACGGAACTCTGCCCCCAGGCGGTCCTAATTCAATCAAAATTGGCTTACTTGAAAGAAAAAGACTCTGTGCTCTGATCATGAGGCATTTTCCTAAAGAAATTCCAAGATCTAAAAAGATGATTTTTACTAAATAAATCTACTTTTGATTGATTGGAAGAGAGAAAACCTAATT
The DNA here is from genome assembly GCF_054855325.1 of Carica papaya. NCBI lineage: Eukaryota > Viridiplantae > Streptophyta > Magnoliopsida > Brassicales > Caricaceae > Carica > Carica papaya. Next base: position 15,606,730 of record NC_142313.1, on the reverse strand, counting down.
GGGACCTTGATTGGAGAGTCACCCAAGACATCCAATCCAACTCCGCCCGGCCCAATATACCATGACCATCTTTCTTTTTTCTTTATTTCATTATATATATATATATATCTATCTATAGGGCTTTCACTGCCTTTCTTAATATAGTACAACACTAATTTGGGGGGTCACTTTTCTTTATAATCAGAAGAGAAGCAATTTGACTTTCCTGGTCATGTGCCTTCTGGTTTCGGTGAGAAGTGAGGCGGAAAGAAGAAAGAATCTTGAAAAAGCTTATTATTCATTCAACAAAGCAATAGTAACTGATTGCAGACCAATCAGGCATTTTAGAAAAGTACAATATGCATGTTAATATAGATACACTTCGAACTATATAGGCTTCATTCCACTTTTCAATTTTTCTTTTCTTTGTACTTTTACTATTACGGATTAAATATTATATTTATTACATGCAAATTCATCAAGTGTCTATAATTCACATAGCATGCTTGAAAACTAGAACAATTTGACTCATTTGAATACAAAGGCATATAAAATAGGAAAAATAACAATCATATTAAATTTGCTTATTTAAAAATATTCCTTAAGACGTTGAAAGTAATACTAGATTCTTTATCGAAACTTTGATGATTTCTTCTTCATCATTTTTCTTTCTTTCTCTTTTCTCTCACTAATCTACTATATATCTCTCTCTCTAAGCTTTTGAAAAATGGAAGAAATAGAAGTGTGGAGAGGAAGGGAAGGGGGCAATTTATAGAATTTTGGAATTGTTATTTTCACAACAAGTGGCAAAATTCGGTGAAGAGAGAGGAAAAAAAGATTCTTGGCATGAAAAATAAGGGAGGAGGACCTCCTCCATGGGCGGCGGTGATGCACTGCCCAAGGCAGCGACGATGGGCCGCCTAAGGCAACAGCGGTGCACTGCTCTAGGTGGCAATGCCTGACCAATGCACGCAGGGCATTAGCGCACTGGGCATCGCGTGCGTAGGCCTCAAGCCCACAGGGCCTATCTGCGCAGGCTTGCTGTGCAAACGACCCACCTGCGTGCCACAGGACGCGCATGCAGGTTCTGACCCTGTGCTGTGCACGCAGATGGGACGTGTGTGCATGTGTGCGGAGGGGATGTGCACGTTGTACGCACGTCCCGTGTGTGCTGGTGTGCAGATGGGTCGTGCGCACGCCCCTCGGCCATTGTGCGCACATGCGCACACGCATAGTGCCCATCACCCCTACAGGCAAACTGCTTTCTCGTAGAATTTTTCTCGTGTGCAGTTTTTCCCCGTTTCGCCATTTTCTGATTTCTTTTTCTAATTTTTCCTTTTAATTTAAAAATAAAATAAAATAATTTAAAATAAAATAAAGTAAAAATAAATAAAATCACGAATAATGAGAAATGTTAAATAACATAAATTAATTAAGTTTAAGGCAGCTAAAAGCCCTAATAAATAGAGTTTTCAAATCATTTTAGCACAGTGATGAGCAGGGTGTTACAATCTTCCACATTCGTTGTCTTATAAATGGGAAGGTATGTAGTCTCATTATAGATGTGGGTAGCTGCACCAACGTTGCTAGTACTATCCTAGTTGATAAACTTGGGTTGATACGTATATACCATCCTCACCCTTAGAAGTTGCAGTGTTTGATTGATTGTGGAGAGATGAAAGTGACTAAGTAGGTATTGGTTTCCTTCTCTATTGGGCGATACATTGATAAAATAAGTTGTGATGTTGTGCCCATGCATACTAGTCACATCCTACTTGGAAGACCTTTTCAGTATGCTAAGCGTGCAACTTATGATGGTTATAAGAATCGTTATTCTTTTAACGTGAGTGGTCAGAATTTTACACTTGTACCGGTATCACCTGAGGAGCTATTCAAAGATCAGCAATAACTCAAAAACTCCATAAAGTCCGGAGAAAATAAATGATTAAATAACATGAAAAGAGAATGTTACTATATAGAACAGGAGCTAAGGAGGCCATCTTTTAAGAAAAAATTATTAACTCACCTCAAATCTTCTTTGTTTAATAGTGTTGTTTTGTAAGACATTTTCTCAAAGAAAAAAGGATTAGTAAAACCCCTGCATTAGAAGTGTCTTATTCGAGGACAAATTATTTTTGGGATGATATGAGCATGGACATGGACCATAAAGGGAAGGCTCAATCCAAAAAAAGAGGAGAGAATATGCCAAAAAAGAGATCTTATGGCTGACCTTAAATTTCTATATGTTTCCCCATTAGTTTGACCACAATCTCTTTTAATTAAAAGAGAAGACTAAATATATCTTAGTTAGGAAATTTACTTTTAATTTTTAATTTATTTCCATATGTCTCCCCTCTTAATTTGACTACAATCTCTTTTAGTTAAAAAGGAAGACTAAATCTATCTTAGTTAAGAAATTAATCTTTAATTTTTAATTTATTTTCTATGTAATTTCAAATTAAATTAAGAGATTTTATTTTTCTTTTTATTTACTTGACTTAGCCTATAAATAGGCCACCAAGTCTTTATTGTAAGACATTCAGGAATTACCTCTATAATATTGAGAGTACTGTTTTCAAGAGAGATTCTTTTACCAACTTGTTTAGTAATGAGTGGATCTACTTATCAAGATACGACCTTGTGATGTTTTTCCATTCTATTTCTTTTATTTTTAGTGACTTTAGTTCCTATTATTCTTGATAGCAAGTTAAGTAGGAAGGATTTCTATAGGATCAATTCCTTTGATGCCTTTAAATAAAATTGTGTGAGTCCTGATCAGTCTTATTGATCTTGGATTTTGTATCATCAACCTTCTCGAAATGTTTAGTATGATTGACTATAAAATGGTTGTCATCCCATGAATATGAATGAAAAACTGCAAGTTGAAGATGGAACTGAAAAAAGAGATGCCAGTCATTATAAAAGTCTAGTGAGAGGACTAATTCATCTAACTCACACTAGGCCAGATATAACATTTTTTGTTGGTGTTGTTTCCAGATTTATGCACTCTCCTACCAAGCATCATTATGGAGCAGTAAAAAGAATTCTGCATTATATTGCTGGAACCACTTAATACGGGATCAGATATTTAAAGAATTCATAATGTAAGTTATTTGGGTACACAATTAGTGATTAGGGGGGTCGCTTGGATGATAGAAAAACCACCTCAGGCAATATGTTTTCTCTTGGGTCTGAAGTTATTTCATGGAGTTCAAAGAAGCAGACAACTACAAATTTTTTCTCTACAGAGGTAGAATATGTGGCTGCTACTTCAGCCGCATGTCATGCGACTTAGTTAAATAGATTACTTGTAGATGTTGATCAAGAACATAATAGTGCAACAAAAATTTTCTGCAATAATAATGCTGCAATCAAAATGGCCAAGAACCTAGCTTTCCATGGAAGAACAAAATGCATTTGCATCATGACTTCATCTGTGATTTAGTCACAAGTGGAGCAATTATTCTAAAATTTTGTACCACAAATGAATAAGTAGTTGATATATTTAACAATGCACTTTCTTACGAAAGGTATGTCTAATTTAGATCTAAACTTGGCATATGTAATCTTGAATCAATGGAAGAATGTTGAAAAATGATTCAAAATTACATTTATTACAGTTAAGTATTTTTTTTACTTAGTTTGGTAAATTATGATCAGTTTTTTCCTAATTGTTAGGCATTTATTTCCTAGTTGGGTAGTGGGCATAGTGGTAGAAAGTATCTCAACAATATCTAGTAGTTGTTTATGTGTCAGAAAGTATCTCAACAATATTTAGTTCCTCAAATTCTGCAGATGTTGTCACACATTAATAAGGCAATTTTGATTATAATGAGCAAAGTGTCTATTATCACAGTGTGCTAAAAGCACCGAAGTGGATTTTATGGAGATCAAAAATACAGGAAAAAGGTTCTATAGCTACACCAACTATAAGGAACATTATTATTTGAAAATCCTTCTCGGAGTCACCTACTTAAATAGAGTTTGTGTTGAAATGTTAATATGATATCTCAAATGCTAATTAAAGCATAAGAGTGCTAGATACAAAAATATATACGAGTGCATTTAAAATAATTATATGCAGTGGAATAAAATACATTATAAATTCCTTATAAAATAAGTTTGAGTTCCAAATCTTACAATACTAAGGCAAAATAAAATAAATACAAGCCTCTTCAAAAGTTAGACTCATCAGAGTGCGAGATAAAATTTATACTCGAAATGGTTTGCAGATCTACATGATCCTCAAAGGCTTCAATGGGTAGGTTAACTAGTAGTTTTTCACTATCATCCTCATCTGAATAGGAGTCACGGAAAGAGGTGAGTTCTATATAGTCAATAAGAAAAATAATATTTAAATGACATTACTAAGATTTTAAAAGTATTTTACTTAGAATAATACCTTATTTGCTCACCATCAGGAATCATGCATGTGGGGCCATTTCAATAACGAAAGCATTTTATTTTATATAGAAAAACATCAACATTAAATCAATATACCAAATATATAATCATGTCATGTAAATAGAGAAAATTAAACAAATCATATTATATCATACTTTATTTCATCTCTTACTTGTTTTTCGTACGAAATTGCTTCGACCTCTATCTACTGAGGGCCATACGAATTTTCGACTACCATTGTGGAATGACCATTCATTTAACATCATTTTCAGCATATTTGCGGCTTGCTAAACTACAACACATTTATGGCTTACCAAACCATGACACGTTCTGTGTCATCTCAAATGATAATTAAGGTATAAAGGTGCCAGATACAAAAATAGATTACGAGTTAATAACAATCCTTTATAAAATAATAATAGAGTTCCATACATCACTTAGGTAGAAACACAATTAATTATAAGCCTCTACAAAACATGGACTCATCATAGTGCAAGACAATTATGCACTCATAAAAGATCATGGATCCATGGGATCCTTAAAGACTTCAAGGGGAAGGTCAGCGATCGGTTCCTCACTATCTTCCTCATCTGGAGGGGGCATGAAAATGGTGAGTTTGATATACTCAATAAGAAAAATAATATTTAAATAACATCATAAAATTTCAAACGTAATTAAAAGGTACCATCATTATTTACCATCAAAAGTAATATCAGGGTTCTTTATTAATTGTGAAAATGATTTAATTTAATGAGAAAACATCAAGTCAAGGTCATATCATGTCAATCAAATCAATCATGTTGAAAGTAGAAAAAATAAACAAATCACGATTTGTACGATTTTTTATTTTACTCTTTGCGCGAAGTCATTCCGACTTCTATCTACTGAGGGCAATACGGATTTCCAACTATCTATGTGGAATGACCAATTCATTTCATATCATATAAGATATTTACAGCTTGCCAAACCAATAGTACATATACAACTTGCCAAACCATGACATGATTTATGACCACGGCCGTGCCAACCACAGTGGTCCTTCATGTTAAATATGGCCACGATTGTATTTCACTAAAGGTGACCTCTATAATCATATCGCGTCACCACTCTTGTTAGAGGGTACGCTATCATCCATAGAGAATAGTCCTCTAAAATTTTTTCAGACTAGATGAAGGGAGAAATAGAAACTCCTCAGAGATAAAAAGCCTAACGAGATACTTTATGAATCATGCATGCTGATACTAATACATATTTCTTTTACTTAAACATCTCTTCATGCTTTATCATTTTACCATCATGTAATGTATCATGCCTTAACATTTATCTCAAGCATTTGATCATTAACATGCTAATAATCGATTTACATATATTCATACAATATGCATTAACAAGTAAATCATTTTATTTAAACATAAAAGAGTAAGCATGCTATCACTTAATTTAAACTTCGCTAATTTAATCTAGAAATACTCCTCAGGATATTTAGAAGTAAATACTAATTTTTTTATCAAAACCTTGATATTTCCTATGCCTTTTCTTCATTTTCTCCTCTCCTTCTCTCTATAGATCACTCCCTCTCTCTTTAAAATTCTTTGGCGGATGGAAGAATGGAATGGAATGGAAGTGATGAGAAAATGGCGAAGTGGAGGTATCTATTTATAGAAAATGGGGACTGTTAGATTTGCGCTAAGGGACAAAATCTGGTGAAGAGAAAGAAAGTCAAAGTGAAAATATGAGATGTGATGACTGACGGATGTAACCAACGGATGGACGATGTGATGTGATGGTGGCGTAAAAATTGGAGACACACCACCCAAACAATGGTGGCACACAGCCCAAGGCAGGGCTTGCTGCCCCAGCCTGCCCCGCACAGGCCTCTTACGTGTAGGCCTATCGCGCAGACAATAGACACACAGGGTGCACGAATTGACGCCTGTCTGCACGCGATGGGATGCACGTGCAGACCGTACCTCATGTCCAACACGGATGGGACGTGCGCACAGTGCGCACGTCCTGGGTTGGCCTCGCGCGGGCGAGATCTTTCTCGTGGAATTTTTACCGTTTTCCTCCATTCTTTTTAATTAATTTTTAAAACATAAATTTTCTACGAGAAAAATAAAATAAAATAAGATAAATAATTTCAATAATTATTTAACTAAATAAAATATGAATTAGGAAATTCATCTGAAAATTTAAAGTACGAAATATTAAGAAGTTTAAACAGTCTTAGGACTCCAATAAATAAGTGTTCACGTTACAAATTAAGCACAAACCTTTTTGGGTTGTTGTATTCCCCCACCTTAGAAAATTTGGTCTCTCAAATTTGTCATGAATAGGTCAGGAAACTTCTCTCGCATCTCACTCTCCAACTCCCACATCGCCTCCTCAAAAGTATGATGTTGCCACTATACCTTCACCATTAGAATCCTCTTGTTGTGCAAGATTTTATCAATCCAACTAAGAATTTTCACAGTGAGCTTTTTGTACGTCATATCAACTTGAACTTGTATCTCTTGGTGAGGGGTGATGTGAGAAGGGTTAGGGTGGTACCTTTTGAGCATAGAGACATGAAAAATGTTATGCAGACCCACAAACTCTGGGGGTAGAGTAAGGCGGTACGCCACGAGTCCAACACGTTCTATGATCTAAAAAGGTCTCACATAACAAAGGCTTAACTTACCCTTCTTAACTAATCACATTTTTCCCTTGTAAGGAAAATCTTAAGGAAGACTTAATCACCAATAGCAAATTCTAATGGGCCTTCTACGGTTGTCAGCGTAGCTTTTCTAACGACTCTGGGTGGTGGTTAAGTTCCTTCGAATGATAGCAACTTCCTCTATAGTCTCCTAGATGTAATTAGGTCCTAAATGACGTTGGTTCCTATGACATCCCAAGTGCTAATTAAGGCAAATAGGTGTCAGATACATATTCAAAATAACGAGTGCATGATAAAATTTATACAGCAGAATAAAAGTATTACAAATATCTCATAAATACATATGAGTTCCGATACATATATATACTGAGGCAAGAAGTGGCTGTAAAATATAAAAAAAATAAAATATAAGGGTCACTTCTTTCATTATGCTATTGGACTTATTAGAGTGCGGGAACAGTCATGCACTAAGACTTGTGGATCTATGGGATTCTCATAGACTTCTAAGGGTAGGTCAACCTGCAGTTCCTCAGTTTCTTCCTCATCTGGGGGGAGCATGAAAAGAGTAAGTTCCGTATACTCAATAAAGAAAATAATATTAAATTAATATCGTAAGATTTCAAAAGTTAATTATTTTAACTTACCATTTAACCTACTCGTTTACCTATCTAACATAATGTAAAACCATTCATTTGTTAAAAAAATAATATGTTAATACGGACAACTGAATATACATCATGTCAGATAATAGAGAAAATCAAATAAATCATGAAATACTCAGATTTTTGTGTCATACTTTACAAAATCGTTACAACTTCCATCTCTGAGGGCAGATACAGATTTTCAACTACTCAAGTGGAATGACCAGATCAGATACATATAAGATAATTTGCTTAGACCCATTTTCGGTTGGCCAAACCATGGTACGATTTATGATCATGGTCGTATCAGCCATAGTAGCCCAAACAGATATCTACAGTTACGACATTACTTAGCCACGCGTGACCGCTACAGAGAATACGATACCACTCTCATCAGAGAGTATGCCATCATCCACTAGGAGTGGTCCTCTTACGTCTTTTCAGACTAAATAGGAGAGGGGGAAACAGATACCCCGAAGGGTAAGGGGAACAGATACCCCTCAAAAATAAAAAACCTAGCGAGACCCTTGATGCAATATGTATGTCAATGCAAATACACTTTGGACATACAGGCTTCCTTCCACTTTTCTCTTTTTTTTTTCTTTTATATTTTTTACTGTTACTAATTACATATTATATTTATTACATGCAAATTCATTAAGTGTCTGTAATTCACATAGTATACTTGAAAATAAGAATAATTTGACTTATTTGAACACAGAGGCATACAAAACGGGCAAAAATAATAATGATATTAATTTAATTTATCTTAAAATACTTTTTAAGATGTTGAAAGAAATACTAGATTCGTTACCAAAACCTTGATGTTTTCTCCTTCACTATTCTCTTTTCTTTTTCTTCTTTTCTCACTAGACTACTATGTCTCTCTTTCACTTTAAATCTTTAAAAAATAAAAGAATGGAAGTGTGGAGAGGAAAGGCAATTTATAAAGTTTTCGAACCGTCAGATTTGCTTCGAATGGTGAAATCTGGTTAAGAGAGAGTAGAAAAAGATGTTCGTCATGAAAAATGAGAGAGAAGGGACTTTTCCACCGGCGGCGGTGGCACGCGGCCCGAGGCAGCGACAACGCATTGCAAGCTACCCTACAGGTAGACAAGCCTCTTACCGCGTGGGCAGGGCCTTGGCATACTAGGTGCCGCACGTAGACTTACTGCCCATTGGTCCTAGGTGCTCAGGCCTACTGTGCGTGGGCCCCAGGCGCACAGGGCCTATCCCCGTAGGCTTGTTGTGTAGAGGGCGTGCGCAAAGTGGGCAGCACCTATCCTCACTCGAGGTGACGCGCGGATGGCACGCCTGTACGCGAGAGGACGAGCGTATGTCTTGACCCCGCACCGTGTATGCGGAGGGGACGTGTGTGTTGTGCATGCAGATTAGACGATGCGATGTGTGCATGTTTCGCGGCTACTATGCGCGCATGCGCACACGCATAGGGTTCAACACCTGTGCGGGCAACTTGACTTCCTGTGGGATTTTCTACCTAATTTGCCGTTTTCTGATTTTTTTCTCAATTTGTATATTTAATTTAAATGAGTTAGACTTAAATTTAAATAAAATAAATTAAAATAAAATTAAATAAAAATTAAATAAATAAAAATCAACAAAAATTATAAAATACGGTAAATATTAAGCAGTATAAATTAATTAATTTTAACGTGGCCAAAGGCCCGATTAAATAGGGTTTCTAAATCATTTAAGCATAGTGATGGGCGGAGAGTTACTTCCCCCCCCCCACCTTAAAAAAATTTTGTCCCCAAATTCGTCTCGAATAAGTTCAAATATTTTTGTCATTTCGTCCTCCAACTCCCACGTTGCTTCTTTCGGGGCATGATGCTGCCATCGTACCTTCACCATGGGAATTGTCTTGCTCCGCAAGACCTTATTAGTTCACCCAAGAATCTCCAAAATAACCTCCTCATAAGTTACGTCAACCTGTACCTGCACCTCATCGTGAGGAATAATGTGAGAAGGATCAGGGTGGTACCTCTTGAGCATCGAGACATGAATGACATCATGCAACCCCGTAAACTCTCGGGATTGAGTGAAGTGGTATGCCACGAGTCCAATGCACTTAATAATCAAAAAAGGTCTCACATAACGAGGGCTCAACTTCCCTCTCTTCCCAAACTGCATCTTGCCTTTGTAGGGATAGACTTTTAGGAAAACTTGATCTCTCACGGCAAACTCCAAGGGTCGCCTACATTTGTTGGCATAACTCTTTTGGCAGCTCTGGGCAGTTGCCAAATTCTTGCGGATGATTGCAACCTTCTCAATAGTCTCTTGAATGAAGTCTGGTCCTAAGTGGCGCTGGTTCCTGATTTCACTTCAGCAAGTAGGGGAATGACATGGCTTTCCGTACAAAGTTTCATATGGGGCCATATTGATATTGGAATGATAACTGTTATTATAAGCAAATTCATAAAGAGGAAAATACTCATACCAGTTATCACTAAAGTCGAGAACGCAAGTATGCAATATGTCTTCTAATGTCTGAATCGTACATTTTGACTGACCATCTATCTGGGGATGATAAGTGATGTTAAAGTATAACCTAGACCCAGAGCTTCTTTGAAGCTGTCCCAAAGTTTAGAAGTGAACCAGGGATCGTGGTCGGACACAATGCATGAGAGAACTTTATAAATTCAAATGATCTCATCAACGTATAGACAGGATAACTTATTGGTGGAGTCTGTGGTTCAAATAGGCAAGAAATGGGCAGTCTTGGTTAGTCTATCCACGATAACCAAAATGACATTTCAATCAAAATAGGTCTTAAGCAATTCGGTGACAAAGTCCATAGTCACATACTCCCATTTCCATTCGAGAATTGGAAGACTCTGTAGCAAGCCACTAGGTGGATGATGTTCTGCCTTTATCCTTTGATAAGTGAGGCATCGGGAGACGTAGTCAACTATATCCTTCTTTATTCCTGGCCACCAATATTGTCGTTTCAAGTCTTGATACATTTTGGTACTCTTGGGATGAATGGATAACTTGGAAGCATGGGCGGTCTTAAGTACATTCGTACATATAGCAGTGGGGACCCAAATTCGATTTCGAAATCTGAATCGTCCATCACTAAAGATCTTGAAATCAGGTGATTCGTTAGAAGTTCTGGGTCCGTCACTTTTGCTTCCCAGATCTTCATAAACAAATCTAGTTTAGCTCGAATCTGAGCGAGATAGGTGCCCTTGCTGTAGTAGCTAAGGCGGAGCAATTGTACAGTGTCCATCATATTCCAATTGGAGGCCATGGTTTGAGCCAGCTTGGCAGGCTCCTTTCGACTTAGTGCATCAACGATTACATTCCCTCTCTCAGGGTGATAAATGATCTGGCAATCATAATCCTTCAAAAGATCCATCTAGTGTCTTTGTCTCATGTTTAACTCCTGTTGAGAAAAGATGTACTTGAGACTTTTATGGTCAGTATAGATTTCAAAAGTCTTACCATACAGGTAATGCCGCCATATCTTTAAGGCAAAGATAATGGCTTCTAACTCTAGGTTGTGAGTAGGGTAGTTTTGCTCATGAATTTTGAGCTATTGGGATCCAAAGGCGACTACTCTACCATGCTGTATCAGGACACACCCCAAACCAAAATGCGATACATCGAAGTAAACTTAGAATCTCCCAACATCGTCAGGGAAAATTAATATAGGAGCAGAGGTAAAACAATGTTTCAGTTCCATGAAGCTTTCACTGCACTCATAATTCTAGACGAAGGATACTCCCTTTCAGGTGAGTCGGGTCATAGGGGCAGCAACCTTGGCAAACACATCAATGAATCGTCTGTAGTAGCCTACTAATCCAAGAAAACTATGTACCTTGGTCACATTGGTGGGTAGACTCCAACTGACCACCGATTCCACATTGGAAGGGCGTACGAAAACTCCTTCACTTGAGATTATATGACTGAGAAAAGAAACTTGATCCAACCAAGAGGAGTACTTGCTTAGTTTCGCATACAGTTAGTTTTGGCGGAGAGTCTCAAACACTTTAATGAAATGTACAGTGTATTCCTCATGGCTTTCGGAATGCACTAGAATGTCATCAATAAAAACAATGCGTATTGATCTAGTACGTGCCGAAAAACTTAGTTCATTAGATCCATGAAGGCTTCTAGGGCATTGGTCAATCCAAACGGCGTCACCCTAAAATCTCAAAACCGTACTTGCACCAGAAGGCAATTTTTAGAATATCTTCTTATTTAACTCTCAACTGGTAATACCCGGTCCTGAGATCGATCTTAGAGAAGGCTGTAGCTCCTTGTAGCTGATCGAAGAGATCGTCGATACAGGGTAAGAGGTACTTGTTTTTAACGGTCACTCGGTTGAGTTCCCTGCACTCCACACAGATTCGGAGGAAACCATCCTTTTCCTTTATGAACAACACTAGAGTGTCCCAAGGGGAATGACTAGGGCGAATGAATTTTTGGGTGATAAGGTCAGAAAACTGATGTTCTAGCTCTATTAGCTCAGTGCGACTCATGCAATAAGCGGGCTTCGAGATCAGCTGGGTTCTAGGAAACAATTCAATCATGAACTCTACCTCATATGAGTGAGATAGACTAGGAAGTTCGATGGGTAAGACATCCAAAAAATTGCAAATAATTGGTATAGAACATACGACAAGATTAGCGCCCATATTCTTATTCATTCAATTATTAGGAAAATAATAACAATAACTTTTATTTCTTTTTCGGGGATCGTAAGGTTACAGTTTTACTTTCACAGTCTATTATAGCCCTATACTTTTCCAACCAGTTCATTTCTAATATTACGTCAAATCTTATAAAATCTAATAATTACACATATCTCTATCCTTGAAGTTTTTATCCTACAGTCCTTATATACACAATGAGCCTCTAGTAGTCATTTAGAGGGAGTTTTCACCACTTCTTCTAATTTTAGGCAACCCTAACACAAAATACATAAAAATGTCAGTCCAAAATTAGGTACGAACTAGCAATGAAGTGTATAAATTATGCAATTTGGACTTAGACTTAGCCTACCTGCATGCAATATAAGATGAATAAAGTGTAGAAATTATGAGACTTACGAACAAATAATTCACACAATGAACATGTATGCACACACAATTATTTTCCATGAAATAGAAATCCATCATTCCTATAAAACTTATCAAATACAGGATGTTCACAAGCAAATAAATTTTATAAAAATAAGAATAAATAGCATATAATCTTTAAGTTGTTTAAATCCTTACAACTTAGAACTAAGTGTAGAAATTAAAGCATACATTCTAGATAATGCATCAGCCACCATACTATCTTTACCTTACTTGTAACGAATCACATAGGGAAAAGTCTCAATGAACATTATCCATTTTACATGCCTTTTATTCAGTTTTCTTTATCCCTTTAAGTACTTGAGGGACTCATGATCAGTATGAATCACAAATTCCTTTAGAAGTAGGTAATGCTGCGACACTTGTAGTACACAAAGGAAAGCATATAACTCCTTGTCATAAGTAGAATAGTTCAATGGTGCTCTATTTAACTTTTTTCTTAAATAAGCAATTAGACGTTTATGATGCATTAAAATAGCTCCAATACTTATTCTAATAGCATCACATTCAATTTTAAAAATTTTAGAAAAAATTAGTAAATAAAGAACAAATGTAGAATACCATTTATTTTTCAAAGTTTTGAATGCATGTTCTTACTCCTCTCCCCATTTGAATCCAACCTCCTTTTTAACAATTGCACTTAAAGAAGAAGTAATAGTTGAGAAATCTTTCACAAATCTCCTATAAAAACTAAGTAGACCATGAAAACCCCTCACATCAGACACACTCCCAAGTGTTGGCCATTCTTGTATAGTTTTCACTTTGTCACTATCAACTTCAACTCCCTTTGCACTAACAACAAACTCTAGAAACACAACTTGATCAATTCAGAAGGTACACTTATGTAAGTTAACAAACAATTTCTCTCTTTTCAAAACTTCTAGGATAATTATAACATGTACAAGATGATCATCAAAAAACTTGTTATAAATTATAACATCATCAAAATAAATACATTGACTATATATACGTTCTAAATCCCTTTTCATGTTTTGCCAATAAAAGTGTTCATGTAGAATGTCTAGAGTCTTGGTTACCCCAAAATGACCCATGAGTCCCCCACAATGCACTTCGTGCACTAGCAATTCCCTAATCGAACAGTTTGGTACATATAGCTTCCCATCTTAGAGAAAGAACCCATTGTACCTATAAAACTTTTGGGAAGTATAATGCTCAAATGCATGATAAATAGTAGAGAAACCTTTTTCCTTAGCATATATTTCCTTAATATGTTAAAATTATAAGAATTTAGAACTTAGAATGGCGATTAAAATGCACCTCCGAGAAAATGCATCCGCCACAATGTTGTAATGGCTCACTAACCTTCGCGTTAAATTTATATCTAGAAACCCCAATTTATTCAGGCCTTAAGGCCACAAGAACTCTTTTAAATTTATCTCGTAATTTTATATCATATTTTTATTCTGGATATTATAATTTTGTTATTTTTGTTAATTTTATTATTTTTGTTATATTTGTCAAAAAATAAATTTCAGGAGAAAGATGAAATAAGGGGCAAAAAACCTGCGAAAAAATACCTAAGCGAAAAATTTACTTGGATGTACGTGCCCATGACCAACATTGGATGTGCGCACTATGAGCACATCTTGTCCGCATAGGGTGCGAGGTCGGTCAATGTACGCATTCCATCGTGTGTAAATAGGCCAGTCTGCGCACATCACATCGCACGTGGACAAGCCAAGTGTCGTGCGCACTGTCCATATAGTAGGCCTGCGTGCATGGGCCTACGCGCAGCAAGCCTGCACGCAGCGCTTTGCGGACTGTAGGCCATGTGCGTTGTTGCCTCGAGCAGTGAGCCACTGCCCCTTAAGCATTGTGCACTACCTTGGGTAATGTGCTGCCGCTGCCGGTTGGGAGATTCTTCCTCTATTTTTTGGGCCACTATCGCGTCACGTCACGTCACTCTATTTTCACTTAATTTTCTCTCTCCTCACTAGATTTTGCCACTTGGCATAAATCTAACGGTCCCCATTTTTTTTAAATAGGGACTAATCTCTTCCATTTTTCCTCATCACTTCCATTTCATTCTTCCATCCTCCAAGAGCTTAGAAAGAGAGGGAGTGATCTAGAGACAGAAGGAGAGGAGAAGAAGAAGAAAGGTGTAGGTCAAGGTTTTGGTAAGGAACTTAGTATTTTCTTGGACATCTTAAGGAGCATTTCTAGAAATTAAAACTAGGAAGCTTAAAATTTATGATTTGTATATTTTATGTTTAATTATTCAAATGAAGTGAATTCTTCTTGATAAAGCATGTTATAAGATTATATAGGCACATGGTGATTTGCATGTGATCTAAATGATATAATTTTATTGATAATTTTCTGAAATACGAAAAGGAGATTGAACATGAAATGGTATGAAAAACATATACCTGCAATGACATGCATAATGTATCATGTGTCTCATTAGATTTTTTATCTTTAAGAGACTTCTATTTTCCTTCCCCATTTGGTCTGGAAAAACGTGAGATAACCACTCTCTGTGGATGACGGTGTACCCTCTGACGAGAGTGGTAATACGAATTATCTATTAGGGATTTCCTTTGGCTAAGTACTGTTGTGGCTATAGAATATTTGATAAAACCATTAGGGTTGACACGACCGTGGTCATAGATCATGCCATGGTTTGGCAAGCCAGAAATGTGTCGTGAGCAAATTATTATTATATATCTGATCTGGTCATTCCACACGGGTAGTCAGAAATTTGTATTTGCCCTCACCAGATGGAAGTTAGAACGAATTCACGAAGTATGACACGAAAATATGAGCATTTCATGATTTATTTGATTTTCTCTATTATCAGCATGATTGATTTGATTGTTATGACTATGATATGATGGATATTATGTTTTCTTTAATAAATAAATTATCTTCGTAACATAAGAAAGGACCCTTACGTGACCCTTGATCGAAAGAATTGATGACATAATTATTCACGTTTAAAATCTTATGATGTTATTTAAATATTATTTTTCTTACTGAGTATATGGAACTCACCCCTTTCCATGCCCTCGCCCAAATTAGGAAGATAGTGAGGAACCGATCCCTGACCTACCCCTTGAATTCTATGAGGATCCCATGGATCCACAAATCTTGAGTGCATGACTTGTCCTACACTCTTATGAGTCCATTCACATAATGATAGAAGTGGCCCTTTTTGTATTTTGATATTTTGTTACCACTTTTGGTCTCAGTTATATATATGTAATTGGAACTCATATATATTTTGGTAAGGGATTTGTAATAATTTGCTCTGCTGCACACATTTATTTATCATGCACTTGTAATCTATTTTTGTATTTTGTACCCTTATGCCTTAATTAATATTTAGGATGTCACAGATGGTATCAAGCAGTTACGCGGATCAAATCCCTTACAACTGAGGCTGTAGATAGAAAATCCTTTAAGATATCTAGGAAAAATAAATTATCTTTTCCAAAACTAGACCAACAATTCATGTCTTCCTTTTTTTTTTTGTAGGAATGACGCGAGGGATACTTTCTGTAGAATGTACTGAAAGACTTGGGACCCAGGGTCATTCGACTAGGGCAGATTTTACCGAACTCTTCAAAGCTATCCAAGGATTGACAACAGCCATAGGATAGAACCAAGCCAACCATTGTCAACTCCTTGCCCTAGAATACCAAACAGCTAAAAGGCCTATCTCTCATAACATAGCGGAGTTTATGAAGCTTAACCCACCACACTTCGAAGGTGGCCCTTATCCCTTAGTAGCTGAAGCTTAGATCCTATAGATAGATAAGATTTTCTGTGTCCTAGATCTAACCGAGGAACAAAAAATTCTCCTAGCAGCCTTTATGTTGACTAATGAAGCGGAACACTGGTGGAGACTCAAAAAGGAAGTCCTGCCTACCCTTATCACTTGGGAAGCTTTCATGGATGTGTTCTTTGATAACTTCTTCTCAACCTATGTCTAAGAGAAGAAGGAGGAGGAATTTCAGGACCTTCACAAAGAAAATCTAACAGTTGCCTAATATGCAGTCCGATTTGTCTAACTGTCTAAGTTTGCCCCTCTAATGGTCACCCCCGAAAGTCGTAAAGGTAAGAAGCTTCTGAAAGGTCTTCGAGCTGATATTTATGACTGAGTTGTGATGTTAAGACCCAGCTCGTACGCTGAGGTGTTAGAACATGTCCAGTTGGCCGAAGACCTCATCTCGATCAGGCACCAACACATTGCCCGAGTCTGTACCCAACAACAACAACATCAACCCCAACAACCTAGAAGAAAACTGTCTGACCCGGTAAGTAACCACCTCGACAAAGAAACCCAAATTGCTGCTCCCTCTGCTCTATCTCCACCTATTGGACAACCTACCTGACCTTCCCAACCATGTTAGCATTGTGGTCGCTTGCATGGTAAACTACACTGTCAGTGTATTAATCATACATGTTATCGGTGCAGAAGCACCCAGTACCCTATAAAAGGACTGCCCTTAGCGGTCGAAAGACGTGGGCAAACCTGTAGCCTACGGTCGTGTGTATCACCTTGATGAACCCAATGCCTTCCCCACTCCTGTCTTTATATAGGGTATGCATTCTAGTCATGATATTTTTGTTAAAACTTTGATCAATACAAGTGCTACCCACTCTTTTATCTCTTGTGCATTTACTTGTAAATTAGATATTAGGCCTAAACCTTTAAAAGAAATATTAGCTGTAAAGACTCCCTCTAGGAGATTATTAGAAGCTCACTGTATATATAAAAATTGTAAGATAAAAGCTTTGGAAATAGAAATATTTGTAGACTTAATGCTCTTAGATTTCTCAGGGTTTGACATTTTTCTAGGAATGGATTAGTTAGAAAAATATAGGGCGATTATTAATTGTGAAAGTAAAGTTGTAACCTTGTAAACTCTAAAAAAGAAATAAAAATCTATCTTTTATTCTCTAACAATTGAATAAAGAGGAATATGGATGCTGATCCTATTGTATATTCCATTCCCATTATTTACAACTTTCTGGGAGTTTTTCCAGTTGAACTACCAGTATACCTCTTCCGCAGGAGATAAAGTTTTCTATTAACCTACTTCTTAGAACTCAAACAATCTCGAAACTTGCCTATCGTATGAGTCGTGCTAAGCTTGTAGAACTGAAAGACTAACTTTTTGAGCTTTTTGGCAAAAAGTTTATTCGCCCTAGCCACTCCCCTTGAGGCACTCTGGTGTTATTTGTGAAAAAGAAGGATAGCTCCCTCAGACTATGCATAGACTAGTAAGAACTCAATCGAGTAACGATAAAGAGTAAGTATCCTCTACCTCGTATCGACAATCTTTACAACCAGGTGCAAGAAGTCACAGTCTTATCCAAGATTGACCTTAGAATAGGGTACTACAAGTTGAGAGTTAAACAAGAAGATATTCCAAAGACCGCTTTTTAGTGTTGATACGGCATGTACGAGTTGAAGGTTATGTCGTTTGAGCTAACTAATACCCCTGCTACCTTCATAGATCTCATGAACAGGGTTTTTCGACATGTATTACATCACTACATTATCGTATTCATTGATGACATCCAAGTGTACTCTAAGAGCCCGAAGGAACACGGAGTCCACCTATCTGAACTACTGGGGACACTTCATTGGAATCAGTTGTTTGCTAAACTCAATAAATGTTCTTTTTAGTTAGATTGAGTCTCCTTTCATGATCATGTGATTTCGAGTAAAGGAGTTTGATGCAGAACTCAAGATCAACCAAAGTGATTAGAAACTCACACAATTTCATTTAAAGGCATCAAAGGAATTGATCCTATAGAAACCCTTCCCACTTAACCCACTATTAAGAATGATAGGAACTAAAGTCACTAGAAATAAAAGAAATAGAATGGAAAAACACCACAAGGTCATACCTTGATAAGTAGATCCATTGCTTACTCAACAAGATGGTAGAAAAACCTTTCTTAAAAAGAAAATTTCTTAATATTATTAAAATAATTTATGAATGTCCTACAATGAACACTTGGTGGTCTATTTATAGGCTAAGCTAGATAAATAAAAAAGAAAATAAAATCTCTTAATTTAATTTGTAATTACATAAGAAATAAATTATAAATTAAAAATTAAAGACTAATTTCTTAAGTAAGATAGATTTAGTCTTTTCTTTTAATTAAAAGAGATTGTGGTCAAATTAAAATGGGAGACATGGAAATAAATTAAAAATTAAAAGTTAATTTCCTAACTAAGATAAATTTAGTCTTCCCCTTTAATTAAAAGAGATTATGGTCAAATTAATGGGGAGACACATGAAAATTTAGGGTTGGCCATAAATCTCATTTTTGGCCTTTTTCCTCATCTTTCTTTGGATTAGGCCTTCTCTCTCTAGTCCATGTCCATGCTCACATCATCCTTTCCCCCTATAAAAATGATTCATTCTCGAATCAGACACTTCTTATGTAAGGGTTTCATCAATCCTATTTTCTTTAAGAAAATATCCTGCAAAACAATACTATTTAACAAAGAAGATTTGAGATGAGTTAATAATTTTTTTCTTGAAAGATGGTCTCCTTGGCTCTTGTTCCATATAGTAACATTCTCTTTTCATGTTCCTCAATCCTTTATTTCCTCCAGACTTTATAGAATTTTTGAGTTGCTGCTTATTTTTTAATACCTCCTCAGGTGATAGCGGTGCAAGTATAAAATTATGACCACTCATGCTAAAGGAATAACGATTCCTATAGCCATCATAAGTTGCACGCTTATCATACTACCAGGGTCTTCCAAGTAGGATGTGACTAGCATGTATGACCACAACATCACAATGCATTTTATCAGTGTATTGCCCAATAGAGAAGGAAACTAATACCTGCTTAGTCACTTTCATCTCTCCACAATTAGTCAACCACTACAACTTGTAAGGGTAAGGATGATGCGTGCAAGTTAACCCAAGTTTATCAATTAGAATAGTACTAGTACCATTGGTGAAACTAGCCTATAATGAGACTTCATACCTTCCTATTTATAAGGCAACGAGTGTGGAAGATATTCTCTCTCTGGTTACTTTTTTCTGACTTGACTTGGACGTTTAGAACTCTCTGGATAACCAAAGCTTCCCCCTGAGCTGGATATTCAATACTTTCATCAACATCCTCCAGTGGTGATATGCTATCATTATCTTCACTCTCACAATCACTAGCACTATCAATTCAACCATCATCTCTCTCTGGTTACTTTCTTCTTACTTGACTTAGATGTTTAGAACTCTCTGGATAACCAAAGCTTCCCCCTAAGTTGGATATTCAACACTTTCGTCAACATTCTCCAATGGTGGCATGCTATCATTATCTTCGCTCTCGCAATCACTAGCACTATCAATTCAACCATCATCTCTCAATAGCATGATCTTCTTATTTAGGCATTGAGAAGCGATATGTCCAGTTCTAAGACAACTAAAACATTTAATTGTACTATGCTTTTGAGATGAGTTAGGTGTCATACTTTTTTAATCAAGTAGTGCAGACTTTTCCTTCTTCTCATTTATTCCCTTGTTTTCTTCTTTCTTAGGCCATTCCGAGCTGTAGGTAGGGGTGACATATGATGTGACCCTCCTTTTGTACTTGAGTTGTCTCTCAATTTTCATGGCCATGTGCACCATGTCTTCCACCTCCATATAGTGCTATAATTCCACCATGTTATCGATGTCTCTGTTGAGACCTCCAAGGAATCTTGCCATGGTTGCTTCGGGATCTTCTTCTATATTGGCTCTGATCATGGCCATCTCCATCTCCTTGTGATAGTCCTCAATAGACATAGACTCTTGCATTAAGCATTGTAACTTTTGATGCATCTTTCAATAGTAGTAAGAGGGTATGAACCTTTTTCGCATGATTGTTTTCATCTCTCTCCAAGAGGATATTGGTCGCTCCATATTACGTCATCTAATGAAGAGTAGTTGATCCCACCACACTAAGGCGTAGTCAGTGAACTCTAACACTACTAGTTTGATCTTTTTTTATTCGTGGAAGTTATGGCAATCAAAAACTAGTTCTACCTTCCTTTCCCACTCCAAATATGTTTCAGCATCATTCCTACTCTTAAAAGGTGGTATTCTCATCTTAATGGAGCTGATATTACTATTCCTCCTTTCTTCTCTCCTTTCCACCCTATCTTCCCCCTCATCATTACAGGACCCGGCCTTATTTTCAAGATGTTGAGTTCTAAGCTGCCTTGTATTAGGGGTCTTGTGTCTTGCTTCACTTTGATCACTACTCAAGTTATCTACCTTCTCACTAAGCCATGCCAATTCTGCATGCATAGCCTCCATAAGAAGCATTATGTTAGCAAGACTTTGATGCTCACTCGACATTTTAAGAAGATTTCCTACAAAAGGGTTAGTTAAAAAAAGTTCTTTTTTTCACCAGTTCTCTCGTATTTCACTCACTTAGCTTTTATCCTCTAATAATCTCACATACTCTTGCCTTCTACCTTTCTATCTCCCACCCTCAAGTTAAGTGTTGAATAGATCCTCTTAAATCAAAGTACTCTCAAGTATTGTTTTAAGACATAGCAAGGAGTCCTATAGAACAAATACTGCACCAATACTAGAGGAAAGAGTGTAACACATAGAGGAAGAGGTAGTGTGTTATCAATTACACTAAGCTCTAAGATATAATTTAGATGCTTAGATGTATCAGAGAACTAAAGCTTAGAAAAATAAAAGAAACTAAGAGTAAAAAAAAAATGACAGTTTATAGAAGATGTAGGGATTCGATAATTGCTCCAAGGGAAAATTCGAAAGATATTCCTACCAATCTATTCCCGATGTACATTATGTTCATATAAAAAAATGAAGCATTTAAGGAACTATGTAAGTGTGAATGCACGTAGTTGTAAAAAAATTGTAAAATAAAAGGAGCTTTTGCTTTATGTAGAGGTGGTTCTTGCACCATTTCAAATAAGGATGGTTGAGTACCAAAAAGGTAAGTACTTTTCGATTGAATTTTTTTCCTTTGTTTCCCTTCTTTTCTCTCTTCTTTTCTTATTTTTTTCTTTTCTTTTCTTTTTTTTTTTGCATAAGAAACAAAATTACAAGAAAAGTAGATTAAAAAAATTGGCACTCAACAACGATTTTATCAAGCCAAGAAAACGTCAATTTACGTATGCTTTGCTTGGATCAATGTATGAGATAATCTTTTTTTTTTGAGTAGATGAACAAAAAATAAATAAATAAACAAATAAACAGTGCAAGAATTTAAAAATACAAAAGTAAAAGATAATAGGTCTAGATGGAGCCAAAGCGCTGATACTAAATGATGTGGAACCCAAGATCAACCAACGTGATTAAGAACTCACACAATTTCATTTAAAGGCATCAAAGGAATTGATCATATAGAAATCATTCCTACTTAACCTACTATCAAGAATGATAGGAACTAAGGTCACTGGAAATGAAAGATATAGAATGGAAAAATGTCACAAAGTCGTACATTGATAAATAGATCCACTCCTTACTAAACAAGATAGTAGAAGAACCTCTCTTGAAAAGAAATACTCTTAATATTATTGAGATAATTTATGAATGTCTTACAATGAAGACTTAGTGACCTATTTTTAGGCTAAGCCAAGTAAATAAAAAGGAAAATAAAATTTTTTAATTTAATTTGCAATTACATAGGAAATAAATTATAAATTATAAATTAAAGACTAATTTTCGAAGTAAGATAGATTTAGCATTCCCTTTTAATTAAAAGAGATTGTGACCAAATTAAGAGGGGAGACATATGGAAATAAATTAAAAATTAAAAACTAATTTCCTAACCAAGATAAATTTAGTCTTCCTCTTTAATTGAAAGCGATTGTGGTCAAATTTATGGGGAAACATATGAAAATTTAGGGCCGGTCATAAGATCTCATTTTTGACCTTTTTCCTCTTCTTTCTTTTGATTGAGCCTTCTCTTTTTGGTCCATGTCCATGCTCACATTAGAGTTTCTATGGATCCGACCAAGATTGAAACGATGATCAATTGAAACCCACCCACCAATGTAGTTGATGTATGTAGTTTTCTTGGTTTGACAGGTTATTACCGACGATTCATTGATGGATTCTCTAAAATTGTTGCTCTATTAACTCGTCTCACTAGGAAGGATGTACCTTTTATCTAAAATTATGAATGTGGTGAAAGTTTTATGGAATTAAAGCATCGTCTTATCTCTGCTCCGGTGTTGATCCTCGTTGACAACACTGAAAGATTTCAAGTCTATTGCGATGCATCTCATATTGATTTGGGATACGTTTTGATAAAGTTTGTAGAGTGGTCATTTATGGATCCAGACAGTTGAAGCTCCCATGAGCGAAAATGCCCTATTCACAATCTAGACTTGGCGGCCATCATCTTCGCCTTGAAGATATGGCATCATTACCTTTTTGGTCAGACTTTTGAAATTTACACTAACCATAAAAGTTAAAGTACATTTTCTCGCAGCAGGAGTTAAATATGAGACAAAGACGTTAGATGGATTTCTTGAAGGACTACGACTGTGAGATCATCTACCATTTTAGTAGAGGGAATGTAGTCGCTGATGCACTGAGCCGAAAGGAGTCTGCTATGTTGGCCTGAACCATGGCCTCCAGTTAGAAGTTAGTAGATGCTATGCAGGCACTCTGCCTCAACCACTATGGCAATGGTGCCTATCTCACTCAGATTTGAGCTTTATATGATCTTTTTATGATGATTAAGGAAGCTTAGTCCACATACCAAGAATCACTAAAATTTTGAGTAAGTTCATCTCTGACGAGTTTCCTAATTTCAGGCTTTCCAATGGTGGGTTGTGCAGATTTTGGGACTGTATTTGGGTCCCTATCGCTATCAGGACAGATGTTCTCAAGGTTGCCCATGCCTCCAAATTATCCATCCACCCTGGCAGTACCAAAATGTACCGGGACCTGAAGCGCCAATACTAGTGGCCAAGAATGAAGAAGGATATTATTGACTACATTTCCCGATGCCTTACTTGCCAACGAGTTAAGGCAGAATATTAAAGACCTGACGGTTTGTTACAAGACCTCCCGATTTCGAAATGGAGATATGAGTATGTAACCATTGATTTTGTCATTAGTCTACCCAGGACCTGTTTTGGTCGTAATGCTATTTGGATCATCGTTGACAGACTAACCAAGCCGATATGACATATGAGAAACTCCCTGTAAAAATTCTTGATTGGACCAATAAGGTGTTACGCAACAAGATGATTCCCATGTTGAAGGTGCAGTGACAGCACCACACTCCGGAAGCGGCAACGTGGGAGTTGGAGAACGAGATGAGACAAAAGTTCCTAGACCTATTCGAGACAAATTTGGGGGACAAAATTTTCTAAGGTTCGTGGAATGTAACGCATCGCTAACCTTCGCGCTATATTTGTATCTGAAAACCCCTATTTATTCAAGGCTTAAGGCCACATCAACTTTTTTAAATTTATTTAGTAATTTTATATCGTATTTCATAAATTTAATTAGTAATTTTAATTTTATTCTAGAAATTATAATTTTGTTATTTTTTTCAATTTTATTATTTTTTTATTTTTGTCAAAAAATAAATTTCAGGAGAAAAGACAGAATAAAGGGCGGAAAACTTGCAGAAATATGTCTGCGCGGGCATCGCACATGCAAACTAGGAAGCTTGGCGCAAATCTAACGGTCCTTATTTTCTACAAATAGGGACCCATCTCTTCCATTTTTCCTCATCACTTCCATTTCATTTTTCCATCCTCCAAGAGCTTAGAGAGAGAGAGAGTGATCTAGAGAGAGAAAGAGAGGAGAAGAAGAAGAAAGGTGTAGGAAAACTTTAAGATTTCGGTAAGGAATTTAGTATTTTCTTAGATATCTTAAGGAGCATTTCTATAAATTAAAACTAGGAAGCTTGAAATTTATGATTTGCATGTTTTATGTTTAATTATTCAAATGAAGTGAATTCTTCTTGATAAAGCATGTTATAAGATTATATAGGCACTTAGTGATTTGTATGTGATCTAAATGACATGATTTTGGTGATAATTTTCTAAAATACGAAAAGCAGAATAAACATAAAATGGTATGAAAAATATGTACCTGTATTGACATGCATAATGCATCAAGTGTCTCGTTAGGCTTTTATCTCTAAGGAATTTATGTTTTTTTCTCCCCCATCTGGTCTTGAAAGACATAAGAGAATCGCTCCCTGTGGATGATGACATACCCTCTAATGAGAGTGGTGACATGAATTATCTATTAGGGGTCATATTTGGCTAAGTACTGCCGTAGTTATAAAATATCTAATAGGACCACTGGAGTTGGCATGGTCGTGGTCATAAATCATATCATGGTTTGGTAAGGTGAAAATGTGCCAGTGAGCAAATTGTTGTTATATATCTTATCTAGTCATTCTACACAGGTAGTTGAAAATCTGTATCTATCCTCAGTAGATGGAAGTCGGAACGACTTTGCGAAGCATGACACGAAAATATGAGCATTTCATAATTTATTTGATTTTTTTCTATTATTAGCATCATTGATTTCATTGTTGTGGCTATGATATGATGGATCTGATATTTTTTTTAATAAATAAATTATTTTCATAAAGTAAGAAAGGACCATGATGTGACTGCTGATGGTAAGTGTTGATGACGTAATTATTCACTTTAAAAATCTTACAATGTTATTTAAATACAGTTTTCCTTACTGAGTATATAAAACTAACCCCTTTCTATACCCCATTCCTAAATAAAGAAGACAGTGAGGAACTGATCGCTGACTTACCCCTTAAAGTGTATGAGAATCCCGTGAATTTACAAACGTTGAATGCATGACTTGTCCCGTACTCTGATGAGTCCATTCACATAATGATAGAAGTAGTTTTTTTTGTATTTTCATATTTTATATTTTGTTGTCACTTCTGCCCTCAGTTATATATGTGTAATTAGAACTCATATATATTTTAGTAAGAGATTTGTAATAATTTGCTCTGCTATATACAATTATTTATCTTGCACTCGTAATTTATTTCTGTATCTGGTACTTTTATGCCCTAATTAGCATTTCAGATGTCACAAGTGTTATCTTTACCTTGTTTACACTTGATAACGTATGGAAAAGACATGATGAATTCTACCACTTATTGTGCCAACGATTGAGTTTACCTTGGCCCTTAAGATGCTTCAGGAACTCGTGATTGGTGTGAATCACAAACTCCTTTGGTAGTAGATAGTGTTGCCATACTTCCAGTAACCTTACCAAGGCATATAACTCTTTATCGTAGGTGGAGTAGTTCAAGGGCACACCACTAAGCTTCTCACAGAAGTAGGCTATAGGGGGTGCTTCCTGCATGAGTAATGCTCCTATATCTATACCTGAAGCATCACATTCAACCTCAAAAGTTTTGTTAAACTCATATAAAGAAAGAATAGGTGCAAAACATAATTTAAATTTCAGTAAAATAAAAGCACTTTCCTACTTATCATTCCATACGCACTTCATGTCTTTCTTAACCAACTCATTAAGTGGAGCTATAATAAACCTGAGTAGAAGCTTGTCAATTCATGGAAACTCCTCACCTCATTGGCTATTGTTGGAGTAGGCCACTTTTTAATGGCTTTTACTTTTTCCTCATCAACTTCGATGCCTTGTGCTCTTACCACAAATCCTAGGAATATAAGCTTGTCACTATAAAAAGTGCACTTTTTGGCATTAGTATACAACTATTCTTTCTTGAGGACCTCAAGAATAGAGCAAATATGCTGGAGGTATTCCTCTAGGGTCTTGCTATAGATTAAAATGTCATTGAAATAGTCCATAATAAACTTACCAAGAAATGGGCATAAGACATTGTTCATA
Source organism: Carica papaya (assembly GCF_054855325.1). Lineage (NCBI taxonomy): Eukaryota > Viridiplantae > Streptophyta > Magnoliopsida > Brassicales > Caricaceae > Carica > Carica papaya. Next base: position 15,580,110 of record NC_142313.1, on the reverse strand, counting down.
AGGCTCATAAAGTTACTAAGGGCATTAGATAGAATAAAAGGCATTACCAACCACTTATACAGACCATACCTTATCTTAAAGGCAGTCTTCCATTCATCTCCAGGTTTCATACTCATTTAGTGGTGTCTACTCTTAAGATTTATCTATGCTAAGGATGGTAAAAATGCTAAGCTCATCAAACATATCGTTTAACATAGGAATAGGATATTGAAAATTTATTGTGATTTTGTTGATAGCTATGCAATCAACACATATTCTCTAGGAACCATCCTTCTTGGGAACTAGCAACACTAGAATAGTACAAGGGCTGAAGCTTTCCCTAAATATCCATTTCCTAACAATTCTTCTACCTGTTTTTGAAGTTCTTTTGATTCTTCAAGATTACTTCTATCTGATGCTCGATCCCCCGTAGAGGTGGCAATCCATCCACGATTTTTTATGGGAAAATGTCAACGTATTCTTGTAAGAGAGAGACAATAGAGCTATTTCAAAGCAGGGTTAAAGTCAATTAATGAAAAAAAGCCTCCTTATACATGAGTTCAATCAGACTTCTCCTTTCATAAATTGCTCGCCTCAACTCCTTTTCCCTCACATACAGGCTCTCATTTCTTTTATTGCTCTATATTTCTTCTATTGGGACTCTGTTATCTTTCCCTTCAGCCTCTTATATTCTCATTGCGCATTCTCTTTTCTTATTGGCCTCTTTTCTCCCCCTTTCCCTTCTGATATAGGAGTCAATTAATCCCAATGAATATAATTAGAAGGTTTTCCTAGTTATACTACCTTGATGATGGCTACACTTTACGAATAATCAAGTTTCTTTATGCAAAATATATGAATAATTAATGATGTGATGCTTTTAAATGAAAATGTGGAGTAACGATTTTCATGTATCTATAAAGACAGTTAATCTTCATTGCTCGTGCAAATGGAAAACAAAAGTTTCCACATGCACATGGTGGGTGAGGTAATCTTCTTTCGATGAACTAAAAGTTTTCGTCACATCGGTAGGCAACTATTCTTCTTTTCTTATAATGCAACAAAATGACTCAGATTGCCTTATGGGGTGCAATCAATTTTTCTTGTTTTTTTATATGTGATATTTTTTTGACTCTATATCACAAACAATCTACTACTTGAAAGAACGAACATGATAGAATCAAGTGGGATGTAATTTCACAAGAAAAACGGATTAGCAATGAGGTGTTTTTGCTGCTAATTATGCAAACACAATATAAAGCAAGATAACATACTAGGTTTAAAATAGGTGCCTAAGCTCTTATACCAAATGACACGAGGTGGAGTGGGATTACTGTACAAATTGAAAACACCTGGATCATGAACCCACTATATTCAGGAATTCAAAACTTAATTATCTAAAATAAATCCTCCCTATTAGAATCACAATCAACTAACCGAAAGTTTATCCAAGCAACTGGGAAATAAAAAGAAAGAGAAAGACACCATAGCTTACCTAATATGTTGATCCCGATTCCTGCTCAATAAAGCAGTATGAAGCTTCTAACTTGAAGAAAAAAATAAAATAAAAATCAAAATAATGCATCCTAGAAAACACTAGCAAGTGCACTAATCATATTAGTAATAAGATATGAGAATCCAAATATCGTCTCACGAATACCAAATTTTATAAATAAATTATTATGCTAAAAACTGTCATTTGAAAAATAATGATTGAATAAAAGTGAATTAAAATAAAATATAAAACTAAATAAAATTGCAGAAAATTTAATAACCACAGTAAATAAAAGATAAATCAATCAGTAAAAAAACATTAGGGTCCACAATCCCCCTAAACTGGTCTAGATATCAATATTGATAGCGAAATCTGAGTTAAAATTGACGGGTTAATTCTAAAGCCTTGTTAACCTTATTCAGTTAGATTTAAATAGAACTCTTATTTAGAACACCTTTATAAAAATTGGCATATAATCAGCCCTATTATCCAACTTTATTTAGGAACATGAATACATATCACAAGTCAATTTCAGATTATCTATTCAAATAAATCTGTTATTAAACTTGCTACGCAAAACTCTAATAATCATGCATTGAAATACCTTCACTTGAAAACTCTAACTTCTCTATTCGACACATCATTACGGAATTCAATCAATAAAATATCAATACAAGGATTAAACTCAATGATTTTGCATAAAACTAATTCATATATCATTAATCAAAATCAATACCCATCATAGTTTAGGGTCCATGTTTTTCCTACCGAAATAAATATACTCCATAATTAAATCAAGAAAATAGAAACTGAAACTAAAAGAAAACATAGTGAAATAAAATCAAACTCGGGATTGTATCTTCATCTTGAGCTTGATCTCCTCTCAAATGGAGTTTTGATTCTCCTAAGAAAAAGAAGTAGAAAAACTTTAACTTAAAAAAATCTTTGAAGTAAAAGAATGTTGCTAGAATACTAATAAAATGTCCTATATATACTAAGGGAAATAACCAAATTTTCTAAATACAAATACTAGGTGAAATACGAAAGAGAATAAAGAATCCTAAGCCATTTTAGAAACCTAAAAATTCTGCCTCTCCCACATGACCATCTGCATGACCATGCCCCTGCCTATGCGGATTTTTGTCTTCAAGATTCTGTGTAGAAAGAGACTCTAGGACTAATGTGCATCACCACCTACATGAGCATGCATATATCAATGCAGGTTTATGCCCTTTTCATGCCTTCATCCAAAACTTTTCAAATTCTCAAAATCACCTAAAATTCATAAAATAAACTAAAATAAAATGAAAAACTAATGAAAATTACTTAGAACTAATGAAAATTACTCAAAACTAACAAAAAACTAAACCAAAAACAATCCTGATTGTATATAAAATACACCATTATTAAACACCACACACTTAGCTCTTTGATCGTCCTCAAGTAAAGTTAAAATTAAACTAAAGTGAAAAATCCTTTTAACACAATAATTAAATTCCTAAATTCAATAACATAGGTCTCATACTCAACTTTAATCAACAAAATCCCATAGAAACTCAATTAAATGAAAGCTAACGAATGAAAAGATTATATTAACATAGAGGAAAAGCCTCATTCATCCATAAGCATATAAGAACTATAAATCATTAACAATCATGCCTGCTAACCTCCAAAATTGACCCCTTTTCATTATTTTAATGTTGTTCTTTTTTTAATTTTTTAGCACCTTATTGGCATGCCTAGAGTGTCATTTGACCTTTTGATGCGAGGGTAGACATTGATATGTCGGCACCCAGTTACTCAGTTAGTCACAACTCTAGGTGGCTACTAGCTCTACTCATAAAATTACCATTTTATTTTTTGAGCCAAATCGGTCCATTAAGGAGTAAATCCTCCTTACCAAAGGCAACTGTGTTACCAAGACTCAAACTTGAGACTTTTGGTTAAGCTAACATAGTGTCGAACCACTAAGCTACGCCACTTGGTGGTGTAAAATTGAGTGATCAACGGAGTAAGTTATTATGGTGCCTCTTTTTTTTTTTTCCTTTTTCTTTTTTTTTTTGAGAAAATGAGGACAACTAAGAAAGTAGAAGGAACACAAAAATTAGAAAAAAGCAAAACTAATATAACTTACGACATTCATAAGGTTAATCACTATATTAATATAATATAAGAAATTCAAAAGCTTTCAGAAAATTTAAGTCACCTGGAATAAAAATGAAATCCATAGAATGTACTAGACCTACAAAATTAAAATAAAGAATTTTAAGTATCACATCAAAATTCTCCAACACTTAAGTTTAACAATTCAACAACAAGCTCAAGCTTGACAAAACAAAATGCTAAGTATGTATGATTTCACAAAATTTTCAATTACTCTACCCCACACTTTTAAAATAAGCATCGTCCTCAATGTTAAGAAGAATAATTAAAGGAGATAATAAAGATTGAAGTATAAAAGTATAGAATACTCCTCTGAAAATGTTTTGTGAGGTGTTAGTGGATGACAATCGGATTGGCTAACGACGACTGTTTTTGGTCGTATGGGTGTCAGCTGTAAGGGATAAAACATAAAAGAAGAGTTAGGGTTCTTTTTGTTTTTAAAGTTGTTATTTTTTTAGACTAGCATGGGCATGGAGTTGCCTATGTCGTTTGCTACCTAAAACTCTCATTCTTTTGTCACTCAATTTTTTTTTTTGTAAAACTGTATGCATGACCATGTAAATGAGTATGCACCTTGTTGTCCCCTCTTTTGGTTAAGTCTAATTGTGCATGAGCGATTGCATGACCATGGTGATTCTCATGCAGCTTGCTGCCTTCTATTGTTTGTCATGTTTAACACCTCCAAAATCTTGCCAAGTGATAAAAAAAATTACGTAGACTATCCCATGAGACAGATCCAAGAAACGACCTCATGTTTAAACTAAAATATTCCGCTCATAATTGACTAAATATATTGCAAACGAAGAATAATTACTCCTAAAAATTAAAACTAAGAAAAGACATAATTAAATATAAGGATGGAGAAGTAGTTCTAAGTTATAGTAATTCGTTTGACTTTCTTTTGGAGCTCAATCTCTCAATTTTGAAGGCTATAGTTGCCAGATTGAATCACCCTTCAAAATATGGCATAAGTTCTATTTTTATTATCTCCACATGTGGCTCTGCCTGTGTTCCTAACACAACGTCTGATAGAGATTCACCTTCCAACTCATCACTTCCTTTTTCAAGTCAGAATCCTCCTCTTCAATTATGCTTGATAGTATGAGACATCTCTCTAAATTATTCTCCATTATAATGATTTGTTGTTTGTTTTTCATCTACACACTCATCAATAATATCAATTACACAACACATATCATCCAAACTAATAGAAGGATTTTTCATTGCCTTCTTGATATCAAAGACTATCTCCTCCTCATTAAACGTAATGGCTAATTTACCATTCTTTACATCTATTAATGCTCTAGTTGTGGCTAAAAATGGTCTACCTAGAATCAATGCTAATTCATACTCAACATCCATATCAAGCATAACAAAATCTATAGGGAAAATAAACTCTCATACTTTTACCAAAATATCCAATGATTCCCACAGGTCTTTTAGTTAATCTATCTGCAAACTGCAAAACCATGCGTGTCTCCTTCATCTCCCCAAGGTTGAGTCTCCTACAAACAGATAATGGTATTAGGTTAATACTATAACCAAAATCATATAGTGCATCTTTAAATTTAAATTAGCCTAGCTAATAACGTATTAAAAAACTCCCTGGATCCTTAAGCTTTATAGGTAACTTATTTTGTATAATGGAACTACACTCTTTAGTAAGCATTACCATGTCATATTCCTCAATCTTTCTCTTATTAAAAAGGATATCCTTAAGAAATTTTATATATTGTAGCATCTGCATCAAAGCCTCAATAAATAGAATGTTAATATGTAATTTCTTATAAATCTTTAAAAATCTAGCAAACTTAACATCATTCTTATCCTTCATAATTCTATCTGAGTAAGGAACTTATCAACATCTACATTAAAGTTTGAATTGAGAATCGTAGAGTTAGTATTTTTCTTACCTTGCTCTTCCACACTTACCTCAACTAGGTTTGATTGAATCACCTTATCAACTCTTACCTTTTGCTTTGGCTCCTCTAACACTTTCCCATCTTTGAGTGTAATGGCTTTTACATTCTCTATGGGATTAGTCTCTAAGTTACTCTTGAGTTTGACCTGCAATGGCATTGGTAAGCTGTCCAATTTGTGTCTCTAAATTCTTCATGGAAGCCTCATGGTTTTGCAACCTCGCTTTGGCAAAGTTAATGAACTTTGTCATCAGCTCCTCCAAGTTAGATTTCTTTTCTTGTGGTGGAGGATGCTATTGAGGTTGGAATCCTAGTGGTGGCTGTCTCCCTTTGTTATTATTGTTATTCCATGAGAAATTTGGGTGATTTATCAAACCAAGATTATAAGTATTACTGAAAATACTATTTTGCCTACAAAAATTATTAACAAAATTAGCTTATTCAAGCACATTATTAACAACAAATGTGTTACATGATCGACACTCTTGATTTGAGTGCCCTCTTCCACAAGAATCACAAACAGCTGGCATTACAGTTGATTTTTACAATTGTAGCCTGTGTAAGTTCTTATTCAATGCTTTCATTTGAGCTATTAATCCTATAAAAATATCTATATTATAAATTATAGTTGCCTTCCTTATAGTTTTTCTTTTAGTAGGCCATTCACTTAAGTTGGCAGCCATCTCCTCGATCAATTCATAAGCTTCTTCAAGTGACTTCATATATATTAAACCTCCACATGAAGCATCTATCATGCTTTTAATTTGGCTATTAATTCTGTTATAGAAGGTTTGTACTTTCTGCCATATAGAGAATTCCTCTTGAGGGCATCTTCTTAGCATATCTTTTTATTTCTCCCATGCCTCATATAAGGTCTCTGAATCTTCGTGCGAAAATTTAGCAACCTCATTAATTAATTGTGCAATTTTAGAAGTTGAAAAATACCTACTAAAGAATTTTTTCCCTGATGCATTTCGAGTAGTTATGGAGTTTGGTAGTAATAATTGTAACCAGTGTTGTGTTTTATCCCTTAAAAAGAAAGGAAAACGTCTTAGCTTCTTTCCATCTTTAGAAACTCCATTGTAGTAAAAAATCACAAATTTGGAGGAAATTAGCTATGTTAGTGTGGATCTTCACTAGGCAATCCTTCAAATTGACAAGTATGTTGGATCAACTGTAGTATTGTTGGCTTGTTCTCAAAGTTGTTAACTTGAATGGTAGGTCTCAAAATAGTCGGACTTGTGCCTTCTAATGATGGCATGGCATAGTCTCTTATGGTGCGAATAGGTTGAGCATCTCAAGTAGCATTATTGTTCTCACCTCCTTCAAGGATATTATTTTGATTCTCTGCCATGTTGAGTTTATGGTTTGCTCTTCTTCTTGAATGAAAAGTTTGTTCAGGTTCCGGATCAGATTCTGCTAATGACTTTTTAGAATTTCTGGTTGTACACTAGTAAAGCTTGAAACATAAGAGAAACAAATTAAAAATTAAAAATTTCATATTATATAGCTAATAACAATATAATAATTTCTAAATAAATCTTGGGTCCCCAGCAATAGCACCAAAAACTTGATGCGTCCTAGACAATACTAGAAAATGCATTAGTCATATCAGTAATAAGATATAAGAATCCGAATAGCATCCCACGAAGATCAAATTTTATAAATCAATTATTATACTGTTATTTGAGAAATAATGATTGAATGAAAGTGAATTAAAATAAATATAAAACTAAATAAAATTATAAAAAATTTAATAACCATAGTAAATCAAAGATAAATTAATTAGTAAAACAACGTTAGAATCCACAATCCTCCTAAGTTTGTCTAGATATCAATATTGATAATGAAATCTGAGTTAAAATTGACAAGTTAATTTTAAATCCTGGTTAACTTTTTTTAAGGACATAACCTTTCAGATTTAAACAAAATTCTTATTCAGAACACTTTCATAAAAATTTGCATATAATCAATCTAATTATCCAATCATATTCAGGAACACGAATACATACCACAGGTCAATTTCAGATTATCCATTAGAACAAATATGTTATTAAACATGTTATCCAAAACCCTAATAATCATGTATTGAAATCCCATCAATTGAAAATTCTAACTTCTTTATTCGACAAAATATCAATAAAAGTATTAAACTCAATGATTTTGCATAAAATTAACTCAGATATCATTAATCAAAATCAATACCATCATAGTTTAGGGTTCATGTTTTTCCTAACAAAAGAAATCTATTCCATAATTAAATTGAGAAAACAAAAACTGAAACTAAAAGAAAACATAGTAAAACGAAATCAAACTTGGGATTGTGTCGTTGTCTTGAGCTTGATCTCCTCTTTAATAGAGTTTTGAGTCTTCCAGGAAGAAGAAAAAAAAAAGAAACCCTAACTTAGAACAACCTTTGAATTAAAAGAGTGCTCCTAAAATACTAAAAATATATCCTATATGTATTAGGGTAAATAACAAAATTTTCTAAATACAAATCCTAGGTAAAATAGGAAAGAGAATAAAACATCCTGAGCCATTTTAGAAACCTAAAAATTCTATCTTTCCCACATGGGCAAGTGCATGACCATGCACTTGCCCATGCGAATTTTTGTCTTCAAAATTCTATGAAGAGAGAAACTCTAGGACACATGTGTATCAGCACTTACATGAGCATGCCAGTTTCTACCATTTTTGTGCCTTCATTCATAACTTTCTAAATTCTCTCAAAATCATCTAAAATTCATAACATAAATTAAAGTGATTAAATAAATTAAAATCAAATGAAAAACTAATAAAAATTATTTAAAACTAACAAAAAATTAAATAAAAAACAATCATGATTATATAAAAAATACACCATTATCAACATGTAAAGAATTTAAAAAATTAGTAGAGCTAATTTAAAGCAAAAGCTTTCTTTATTGATCTTTTGAATTTAATTGTTAATCACAGCCTAGGGTGAGACATTTATAATTACACTATTATATTATCAATATAACTAAATTTTAAAATAAAAAAAAAAATTCTAACGAAACTTATTAATCCACATGAAATTATATTATCAATATGACTAAAAATATCTAATGATTTAAAAATATAAATTAAGTAAAGAAATGATTTGTTTAAATAAGAAAATTACAAACTTAATTATAACAATTAAATATAATACAGCAAATCGGGAAAAAAAAGTGTAGGGACTATTTTTAATCAAAATTTTCGTAAAATATATAAATTTAAGAAATAAAAATTACAAAATGTTTTTATTCCTCTGCTGCTGCCGCTCGTCGAGCAAGTCTGTTCAGAAAGTGAGATGGAGATGGAAGCGGGGACGCAAGAGAAAGTGCCACTGAGCCGGAGGGAAGAATGGTCGGACGTGATTCCAATCCCACAAGACGACGGCCCAAACCCGGTTGTGCCGATCGCGTACAAGGAAGATTTCAGAGAAACAATGGACTATTTTCGCGCCATTTATCACGCCAATGAGCGATCCCTTCGCGCCCTCCACCTCACCGAAGAGGCCATCTATCTCAATGCTGGAAACTACACTGTAAGCCTCCATTCATTTCATAAGTATGCATTGCTTTTGTGTTTTTGAACTGTCAAGACTTGAGAGGAAATTGCTTAGGTTTTCTCTGGAAGGTGTTCTTTATCTATATACACACGCTTCAATATCAAAATTATATTTGAAGAAAAACCTGCTGTGTGGCTAGATTGTTTGCAAGATAGGTTTGTTGGTTATACTTGGAAGTTTTTAGGTGAAGATCTTTTGTAGCCTTTATTAACTATACTTGTCTTGGAATTCATCTGATCGTCTTGTAATGTGCTTGAACTTGATAAACAGGATAGATTCAATAAGTTTATCGACACGAATTTCTAAATGATTTCGTGAGAAAAAAGAATCAAGGAAATATGGGTTTGATGCTTAAAGAAATCGTAATTTAGGGTTTCTAAGAGAAACTGAATTGAACGGGCTGAAGTTTATTGCTGAAAATGGCTGGGGTCGAATTCTCACATGGGTAGACTTTTTGAAAAGGTGTGGGAAAACTTTGGGACTGCACGTTTATGATAATATATAGAACAAGCGACAACTTCTTTTACGTATATGATAAAAATCTAAAAGTTGGAAGTTTAAGGCTGTGATCATGATGAAAATGCATCTTGCGCTTATCAAAATTACTCATGCTCCATTTGGTATATGAAGTTATTATTTAGCTCTTATTTCCTAAATCTATATATTAGTTGAAATGTTTATTCATGAAAAAGTGTAAGATGGTATGTGATTGTGAAGTAAACAAGTATAAATAAAAATAGCTTTCTTAGAAAATCTTAAAGGTTTTTCTTCAAAGAAAAAGAGAAAGAATATAAACAAAGCACCAAGGGTGTGTGGCCCCTGTGAAAAAGGATTAGATCTGGAATAATACATGATATCTATAATGTAAAAGATCCTTCCCTAAGGATGTTGACCTCTGAATCAATTACTCAGGGTTTGGAAACTATTGATCTAGAATATTACCAAAACAAGATCACCCATGTAGGCCAAAAGAATAAAAGTGATGAGATTCTCCATCTTTGTTACCTATATACCATCCCAAGCCCACGTTTCTTTTGCCACCAATCTGTTAGCCGCTCAAGAGAGATTGAGTATATTAACTGCCGATCCCATAGTTCCCTAAACTGAGGGCACCAGAGTAGATGATTAAGGTTTCATTCAAATGGAGGCACAGTAGACAGTGATTCACAATAATTCTCCCTCTATTCCTAAGGTTCTCATAGGTGAGAATTTTGTCCAGGCAACCTCCCAAGCAAAGAAAGCTATGTATACTATGTGAGACCTTCTTCTCCTAAATCTACTTCCAAGAAAATCTGAAAGCAACTTCAAATTGGCAAGGTTGAGGTAGAAGAATTAACAAAGAATTCATCATTCTTCAAACAACCAGACCGGGTTGTTAGAAACACTGATATCAACCTAGCATCAAAATAACATTAGCAGTAATGTCTCTAAGTTATCAATATCCCAATCATTCAGATTGTAAGAAAGTAAGATATTGTAGCCGGGTATGAGATTGTCCCAGCTCAAGAGATCCTTGACTGAAGCATCTATATGTCTAGCAAGCTTAAAGAGTCTCAAGAATTGAACCCTCAGTTCTTGTAAGATTATGCCAGAAACCATCTTACATTGCCTATCCTAAAATGCACCAGATTGACCATCAGATTCTAGTTCCTGCTTAGCCACCTGTAAAAGCTAGTGCCATGTCCACCCTTTTCTCTCCAAGTAATACTTTGCAATAATAATCTTCTTACACAAATTGCGTTTACAATATATAAACTTCTGAAGCCACTTGGCTAAAAGAGAACTGTCAAAAACCTGCAGAGATCTAATTTTATTCTCTTCAAATTTCATTTTCATCATTGCAGTCATTTTTAAGTATATTTTTATGTTTAACTAACTTGTTAGAAACATATGTGAATATTTGACTCTTGGGAAAGTTTTGCTAATCTCTTCCATATAACTGACCTAACATAAGTTTGTTTTATCTTCTCTGTAGGTGTGGCATTTCAGGCGTGTAGTACTTGAGGCACTTAATGCAGATCTGCATGATGAACTGGATTTTGTTGAGCGAATTGCCAAGAATAATTCCAAAAACTATCAGTTATGGTAGGCATATAACCGAAATAATTTTGTTTCATTGAGTTTATCTCAAAGTTAACAAATGCAGACCAAAATTCTTGCAACAAAACATACTTGGGCGATTGACAAAGGCAAGGTTTTACGAAGGTTAATTGAACACTTTAATCTACAAAGATAACAATATGCTGCCACCTTGGGGGTGAGCCAGAAACCTTACATAAACCAAAACCCAAGAGCATCTTAAAAAATACAGAGATTCAAGCTATTGTCAATTACTGTTTTGGGGTTGCAACAAGCTTGGAAATTTGGGTTCTATCTGATTTGCTAATAGACGCTGAATTTGACTCTTACTTGAACCCTGCACCACCAACTTGATAATGAGGCTAAACTCTTCTCTTTTGTTTTTGCCTGTTGTAGGCACCATCGACGTTGGGCTGCCGAGAAATTAGGAGCTGATGCAGCGAGTAAAGAACTTGAATTTACGAAGAAAATACTTTCTCTTGATGCTAAAAACTATCTTGCATGGTCACACAGACAGGTTTGTGGCTTTTCTGTAGCCATCATTGGGAGCTGATATTTGCGAGTAAAAAACTTGAGTTGACAAAAAAAATACTCTCTTGGAGCTAAAATTGTCATGGTTGGTTGCACAGACATGTTTCTTGTTGTTTTGTAGCCAGGACTGTATTTAATTACATGACATGACCTATGGTTTTCTCTTCTGTGATATTACTTACAACTTTTTTTTTCTTTTTCTTCACATTCAAAATTGAGAAATGAAATCCCAAAAAAGAAAATTAAGAAGTAGGTTTTATGCAGTGGGTTCTTCAGGCCTTGGGAGGATGGGAAGATGAACTTCACTATTGTCAGCAGCTGCTCAAAGAAGATGTTTGCAATAATTCTGCATGGAATCAGGTATTGCTTATTGGTTTTGTAACTGCTGATTTTAGCTGGATGATAAAAATATAATGTGGTAATAACCATGAATCAATTACCATGGATAGGCTATGATAATCAGTTTTTTGCTTTCCTTTTACATAAAAATTTAGTTCTCTTTGCCTCGAAAGTTAATTTAGGTTTGTAAGTTCTATGCAACAGAGATATTTTGTTATCACTAGATCGCTCTTCCTGGGAGGTCTAGAAGCCATGAGACAGTCTGAAGTACATTATACCATTGAAGCCATTTTAGCCAACCCTGAGAATGAAAGCCCATGGAGATACCTTAGGGGCCTCTACAAAGGTAATACAGAGTCGTGGATCAATGATTCGCAAGTTTCTAAAGTTTGTTTGAAGGTTCTTCAGTCCAAAACCAATTGTGTGTTTGCTCTGTGCACGCTTTTGGATCTTCTCTGTCATGGTTTCCAACCGAACAAAGAGTTTACAGATGCTGTAGATGCTTTAAGGATTGATTCAGATCCATTAGACTCCAGCTTGGTTGTTGCGGTTTGTTCTGTTTTGGAGCGGAAGGATCCCCTGAGAGCCAGTTATTGGCTGTGGCGGAAGAACAAGATTAGTCAAGCTGTCTAAGGCCCTATCAGAGGATGGAATGTTATCCTACAAGACCACTGAATTTTTCTGTGAGTTGTATTTGCAAATCTCCTTAAACTTTGAATGTGGTTTCGGAGACTTCAATCTCTGGATGCATGTACTGAACTGAGAAGGGGTTCTAATGTAGTCACAATCAATATCAACATTGTTTATAGTGCTGGCCGCGGGTTACGTCCTCTTCCTTGTTCAAAGGGAGTTTGAATATTGGTTATGGCAGTCAGCCTTTACTTGAAGTTATAGCATTAAAAAAAATAGACTTTCGCTTTCTCTGTATCAGAACCTCAACAAGCGCGCTCTGGTTATAAAAAGCTGTCTTTTTAACTGATATGAGCATGTATCTGGGATTTCATTTAAAAATGGGTATAGAGATATTTTGGTCATTTAATCTGTTTAATGGCAGAAGTTCTTTATTTTTTACCCAGAATATCAAAGTGTTATATTTTAGTGGGAAATGCTTTTGTCTTTTACCCTTTCTGCTGTAATTTGAGTGAAACTCAGTTGCAAAACTTGCTGCAAGAATCAAGAGGATTTGAGAATTGCTTTTATAATTCAAAAAATATATAAACACCCGAAAGTATCCTTTCCAGAAGTCTGCCTAATGAACTCCTAAAGCTACTTTTAGTCTGAAGTAAGCATCCACAAACTATTAGTCGTCAGGCAATAATATGGAAGCCAAAAAAAGATGACTGTATGGCAGCCAAACAATATAGACATGGCTGTTTGAAAAGCTAATTTGGTGAATGCTTCTTGCTTGGACCAGACTTCTTTACCTTGGGTGATGGTCTTGAGATCTCCTTGAATGCAGGTGGACAGAGCTTGCTAACACTGCAAATTTCGCAGTGAGGTCTAACTGGGGTACAAATTGTTTGTCCAAATCCCACCTGAATAAATTCCAACATAAGCCTACATGATTCAGTTAATAAATAAGATGGGCACTGTAGATTTGGAACTGCTAGATTACAGGCTAACACAAGAACATACATGCTTATCAACTGCAGGGAAGAAATAAATGGTAGAGAACTTATTGAATAAATCAAGATGTAAACTAGCCAATGGAAATTCATATAACTTAGCAGAAACTCGAACAAAAACTCAGCCCCTGACAAGGATGATTAGATGACCAAAGATCTGTGTTACATGTGATCCAGTGTGAAGTTCAATTAGCTTTGCGTACCAAAAGAGGGTTGGTTGGAACCCATTCTTCCTTAGGAAGCCAAAGCTGTAAAGCCTCTCTTGTTTCCTCCGGAGAAGAAGTTTTCTGAAACAGAGAAAGAGTAAAAGAAACTGTAAGTGGGATAACGGTTTTAATATAAACTGGGAAAGAATTAAGAAATGTGAAAGACAAAGCATTGCTACAGTAGCTCTGACTGACAAAATATCCATAGTTAAGTTTCTTCTTCACAATCAGGACTTGTGAACTTAGTGCTCATGGATAAATCAACAAAACTGGGAAGAAAAGGGGACTGAACCCAGGACCCGGATTTTTGCTAAGGTCAACTACGTTTAGCTTATCTTACTAACAAAGAAAGAAGAAGCCCACTTTTTGATAATATTATCAATATCAGAAAGATATAAAGTGTAAAAGAAATGATAAATTAGGTTAAACAATATATAAGTAAATTACACTTTATGTAATTAATTATAATAAATTGTTTATTTTCTTTTCCATATAGAAAACTTATATATATAATATTGTAGTATTCATTAAAATATATACCAACCATTCTAAACATAATATCAAAGTACTAGATTAAAAAAATTTTAAACTCTTTTATAAATCCTATTCAGCTTTTATTGCCAAATTAGAAAAGAATAATTAAAAAAATAAAAACTCTGAAGAGGTTAGGTCAGCCTTCATCGCCAGCCACTAGGCCAGCCACCAGTCACTGCCAGGGGCCACCAATAGCAGCCAAACCAGCCCTCATGGCTGACACCAGGATCCTTCAGGATCCTTCAACTTGCATCAGTATCTAAGTTGGTCCCAATTAATCCGGACCACCCTCAAAGGAAAGGGCAAACTCAGCAACCTTTTGGGTACCAGACCAAAACTCGAAAACTTCATATTAGATGGCGGGATAAAGAAGATTGTATGATTATGGTATGACTCTAGAACTCAATGGCTCTAGAAATCAGTAAAACTATAATGTTCCTTCCCACAACAGAATCAGTATGGGATGCAATCACTAAAACATTTTTCAAAGTTAAGGACGCCGCATAAATTTATGGTCTAATAATCAAGACATGATTTACCAAATAAGAGCACAGATCAATAAATAAATATTCTAACATGTTAAAAAATTAGTTGTAAAAACTGGACCAATACCATAGCCTAACAATGGATTGCAGTAGAAATGCAGCCCGTCTAAAAAATTTGTAGAAAAAAATCGTACATATCAATTTTTGGCATGACTAAATCTTGAACATAATCAAATATAAGTTTAGATATTGGAAAAAGAGAAAATATCATTACTTAATGAGATAATTTCCATTGTAATAGCAGAAGAGAGCAAGGGAGAGGTAATTCTAGAACCTTACTCCATTGATAATTAAACCCTGATTTTACGAACTCTGAAACCTCGTCACCAAATAAAGGAAGTGATTCACTCTAAGAACTCAACTCTGGAATGAATAACAAAGACAATCTTTAGTGTATTTTTTGTAAAAAGTCTAGACACACTAAAAAAAAGTATTAGAAATTGTACGGCAAGCCTAGTATCTCTAGAAAAGAGTGAGGATACAAAAGCATCTCGTTGAAGATTTTCAAACAAGTTCATATAGCCAACCAATAGAAAAAGAAACACATGCTGATCTTACTACTTTTAAAGTTAAGATATGACTATAAAGTTGATTGGAGGACCTTGAGAAGGCCACAAGTACAAGTGTAACAAAACACTCGAGTATATTTTCTTTTTCACATAATTTAAATTTCTCAGATAAACCTTTTGAAAATTCTTAGATTATAAACTTAGGAGCATAAATCATATGATCAACACTTTCAAATATTTTCATAAATATGTTCCCTATCTAAGTAATAAGAAGATGATCACTGCAAATAGATCTCTCAATACTATTCAAACAAGAGTAACATTAAGCTTAGTTTTACTTTGTCTTAAAAAATGTGTTACATGTTTCTAAAATTGTGTACTAATCTTGTGTCAATCAATAAATTTTCGCAAAACTTAAATTGTAAAATAACATTTAAACCTTTTCACGATGACTTTCAGAACGAGAATTCAGAGAAGATGATTGAACATGTTGAAGCAATAAATGAACTCTACTACTTGGATGCACTTGGGAAATCCTTCTCTGCTATTACTATTGCTTCCATACACAAGATTTAGTTTCACCATAAAAGACTTGGACACCCATCGTTTTTCATCTTAAAAGTTATGTTTCCCTTATTGTTTAAAAATTTAGAATATGAAAGTTTACAATAGGATATCTGTGAGCTTGCGTAAATGAATATTATTTTACATTAGTAATAAAAAAATTGTATTTTTATTTTCATTAATTCATAATGATATTTAGGGACCAACTCGCATACTCAAGGATCTAATAATTTGTGTCATTTATTGATGATTATACTAGAGTCATCTGATTGTTTTTACTCAAAATCAAATTTTATGTTAACCATATCAAACCCCAGTTCCATAACATGATAAAAATTCAATTCGAAATTGGCATTAGAAAGATTTTGCACAAACAAATACCAATGATTTTTTTAATCACATATTTCTATTATTCTTCCCATCAGATTTTTCATTTTCTAAAACAGTGTCCCAAAACAATATTGGGAAAAAGTCGTCCTTACCATTGCCTACATTATTAATCGACTACTCACCAATGTTCTTGACTGTAAAAGTCCTCTATAAACTCTTTAAAAATTTTACTCAGTAATAAATGTCACGAACCATATGGCCTCTCAGATATTTAGGTGTGTTGCTTTCTTTCATATTTATTCCCATCAAAGAGAAAAACTTGACCCTCGAGCTTTCGAATGTTGTAGGGTACTCATTCGATCAAAAAAGGTATAAATGTTACCATCCGTCTACCTAAAATTCTACGAACGTCACTTTTGTTGAACATGAATTCTATTTCACCCAACCTTACTTTTAGGGAAAGACTATATTGGAAGATAAGGATGCAGAGTTTTTAATATACTCTAACCTATCACCTTACACAATCCTTTATCACACATCCAACACCATCACCACAAGAAAAACCTTTAGAAGCCACCATAAAATTCATCCACTCAAGGGATCATATTAGAACTTAGGTTTTCTCAGGTGTATATAAGGAGAAAGATATCGAGTACTGAGCCTAAACTAATCCAAGAATCTAACCTTAATCATTGAGCTAAAATAACTCCCAAAAAACCTATGTAGTCTAATAATGGTATATCTATTGTCCTTCATAAAGATACAAGATATGCATTGAATAGCCTCTTTATCATATATTAAAGTTTGAGTTATTTGATAAATGTTTATTGACCCATAAAAATTTTCACATTAGTTTAAATACTAAATCTATCCTTAACATAGTATCTAAGGTATTATCCTATGAAAAAGGAAAAATACTATCAATGTGGAAATACATATACTTAAAAAGAACCATACATGAGAAATGGTGGATCTACCCAAAGACAAGGAACTGATGGGATGCAAATGGATCTTTTCTATCAAATACTAGACAGATGAGGCAATCGAGAGATATAAAGTAAGATTGGTGGTAAAGGGCTACATACAAACATTTGGGATAGACTACCACCAGACATTCACTAGTAGCCAAGATTAACATTGTGTCAATTTTACTGTTATTACCTGCTTAGTTTGATTGGAAACTAAAATGATTTGATTAAAAAATGTCTTCAAATAAGAAATCTAGATAAATATTCCACCAGCTGACAGAGAAGCAAGACCAAATAAATTTTTAATAAAAATTAAAATTATTTTGTAAAATTTACATATTTTAGTGTTAGTATTTAAACATGTAAGAAGTAGATATTGGTTTTTATTTTTCGTCAAAAATATTTAAAATGTTATCTGTTTGGTTACAAAATTTATTTTGAAGTGCAAAAATTGAAACCATTAATAACACATTTTTTAAACATATTTTTTACAAGTTGTTATATTTTCTCTCCTCCAAATTAAGAGTCATATTCAACTCTTGTTATTATGTGTAAATTGGTCCACGTACTATTTTAAAATATTTAAATTAATTTATGTATTATTTTTTTTGCTATTTTTAGACTTTGTACATTCAAAAATTTCTAATTTAATTATCGATCATTAACTTTCACTAACGTCATTAGTAGAAATATCACGTGAAGCAAGATTAAATACGTGTAATATTCTAATTAGGTAAGTAATGTTAAATATCATGTGTTTGTTGACGTGGTATTTGACATAGTATTTTCTTTAATTCTTATAACATATAAGTGGATCTAAGGTTAAAAAAAAAGACTCCCATTTTGAACCCAAAATTTTCAAATTCACCAAGTTCATCTTCTCCAAACAACTCAAGACTCTCATTCACACTCTTGCTGATGGCTAATTATCTCTTGTTGCAATCCTTCTGGTGGCTTCTTTTATAGTGAACATTGAATATTTGGTGTCTTCTTTTCGAGCAAACAACAATGACTATCTAAAATTGGTTCCTAAGCTTGTGCTTTCCATAAAAAAGTGTTTATTTAAATGGTAAACAACTTCGAGCTTTTGAACATGTGAATAATTGCATTTCAATATGAGATTTTTTGAATGAGCATATGAACCTGACGATGACACATAAAATATTGCCTAACTAGAAGGATATTAACTAAGGTTTTGGCTTGGCTATTTTCAGCTTGTTTTAGCTAAAACTTAGGCATTGTGTATTTTTAAAGTTAGCACTTTCTTTCTTATTTTTGAATTTCACATTTTTTTCTTCTTGACCTTGTATGTGAGAGTTGCATGCTTAACCTGAATTAAAATGGATTTTTTGAATGCACTTTCATCAATATTTTTAAATTTTGTGTTTGAATTGCTCGTTGTAGTTAGATTTTTTGAATCCTCATTATCATAGTAATTATATCTTATTTTGACATTGGTTGTAAAAATCTTATGTTAAAGATTAATGTAAAAATTATAATTTATTTTATTTATTAGTTTGAATTCAAATAAGATTTATCTTTTATTAGAGTTAGAACATATTTATTTTTTAAATATCATGTTATTAGTGAGAATTTATGACGCGGGAGAGTATGCGAATCAACTTCTATAGCTCACTCAATGAATGTAATACCGAAACTCAACGGTGTAGAAAATCTCTCCCTCTAATTGATTCTACAATCCTAAAATGAAAGTAAAAACAAAAACTAAAGAATTAAAACTAAGAAAGGAAAAATGTCACAAACTTATCGATAAGTTGATTCTCGCTTCTTAACTCAACAAGACTTTTGAAAACTCTTGTTTCTTGAAGAATTTGAGGAAGCTAAATTAGCAAAATGCTAATTCTTGAAAAAAAAAAAGCTAGAGCTTTCAATATTATTTCCCTTAAATTGATTGTGTTTACAACTTATGGACAAAGGTCTATTTATAGGCTTTTCTAATATAGTTCCAAATGATCACAACCACTTGAAAAACTAATAAAATAATAGTTTATTATAATCTAGTTACAAGATAAATAATTAAAATAGTATTAGGAATAAAATTTACATTAAAATAAAAATTAAAATA
The DNA here is from genome assembly GCF_054855325.1 of Carica papaya. Lineage (NCBI taxonomy): Eukaryota > Viridiplantae > Streptophyta > Magnoliopsida > Brassicales > Caricaceae > Carica > Carica papaya. The sequence goes on along the minus strand of NC_142313.1, from coordinate 15,560,664 downwards.
TGTTAACCTTTATCCCATGTGATTTTCATGTAAAAAACATGGGGAAACTAATCAAAACATGTGGCAATTAATTTAAAAACATGGAAAAATTAAAAGTGGGGTCCAAAAAGAACTAAAATAAAATAAAAAATTAAAAAGTGGAGGAGGGCAAAACTGGTTGGGTTGCGAGTCGAGTGGATCGCACGGGCCGGCCTAACAAGTCATGTAAGCTACATGAAAAAGGGCCCAGGGGTTAGGCCTGTACATAGGGTGTAGCTTGTTGGGCGTGCGCCTGGCCTGGCTATGTGTTGGGCACACATCTGGCCACATGGGTGTGTGTGTGAGGTTAGTAGGCTTTGGGCATGGGCATTGCTGCGTGCTCAGGTGTATGGTCCATGCAGGCATACGTGCGGTTCCGTGCCTATGGGGTGTACAGGTTAGGTCGCATGCCTGGCACACATGCAGGAAGCCTCGTTCACGTGTGGGGATCTGTGTCCATGTGTCGAGGAATTTGCCTGCCTCCTGTTTTTCTATTGTGTATATAGTCGTTTCAATTTGTTAATTATGGGTCCTTAGTGCATTGGCGGATATGGGGGCCAAGTATCTCGTACGTGCATTGCGATATATGTGTACCCCACGGTACCCATTCCCAGACAATATCTGGGCCTTCTTTTTGGGTTGGTAGTTTTAGGTTGAGTCGTTCTTTAGTTATGAGGCTTGTTATCCTTCGGGTTTCTGGCACCTTCACAAGCGTCCCTCCTTGATAAAAATGCAAAAATATGGGTGAGGTTACCCGTTCGGATAGAGTACTAATTTTTTTTCACTAGTGTGGCTAACATCTTAATCATATTGTCATGGCATGCCTAACAGCGGGTATCCTGCTTGCATGGGAACCATATCAACAATATATTATCTGTGTAGTCACTAATACAAAATAGAATACATACCTGTTGGGTGATATTGATCTTTTTATCGTCATCCAACTAGTGTAATTTATAGGGGTTGGGGTGTTGTTTGCAAGTTAATCCTACCCCATCCACTAGCAAGGTACTAGTAGTGTTAGCACAGTTCGCTCCATCAATTATCACACTATAGACCTTTCTATTGACTAGGCATATGGAGTGGAAAGTAGTTTTCTTCTGATCGTTGCCTTCGGGCTTAACTTGTATGTTTAGTGCTTATTGAGCCACAAACACATCTCCTTATATTAGTTGAGCAATACTTTCTTTACCTACGTCCACTAACTGCAGATCTTCCTGCTTGTTACTACTCTCATGGTGATTAACGATATCTCGTTATCTTTAATGATCATGACATGTTGATTGAGATAATGGGATGTAATATGCCCAACTCCTAAGCACTTGAAACACTTAACAGTGCTTTGGCGAGTGGTTGGTACCTTAGAATTAATTTTTGGATTGCCAATGAGTTGTTTTCCCTTACTATTGTCCATCTTCTTACCTTTATCCCTTCAAGTCCATCTTTGATTTCTTTGGGGAGTGTTGCTGACATACCCCTGGCTGGTTCCTCTACCTTTCAACTGTCTTTCAATCTTGGTCATTTTGTGCACCATTTTTTTTAGATCGACATAGTTTTGGAGTTCAAAGATGTTGGCTATATCCTTGTTTAGGTCATCCAAGAACTTAGCCATAGTGGCTTTCGGTCGTTTGTCAACTCAGGCCCTAATCATGGTTATTTCCATTTCTTTGTAGTATTCTTCTAATGACTTGGAACCCTAAGTCAAACATTGTAATTTCAAGTTCTGTAGTTGTCAAAATGAGCTAGCACAAACTGCTTCCTCATAATGGATCTTAATTCTCTCTATGTGGTGATTGATAGGTCCCCATGCTGTTCTCTGAGAAGGACTAACTGATCTCACAATACTAAGGCATAGTCAATAAACTCAAGGGTAGCCAACTTGAGCTTTTTCTTTTCACTATAATTGTGGTAGTTGAAGATGCGATCAACCTTTCGCTCCTACTCGAAGTAGGCCTTGGGGTTATTCTTTCCTTGAAAGGCTGGTATCTGGAACTTGAAGTCATAAAGGTCCCCATCTGCCTCTTCGTGACGACCTCCCTGTTTGTCACCAACATCATCGCCACAAGATCTTGTCTCTTCTCGCACTATTTGGCATTAGGAGCGATTGCAGTGTTCGCCTTGTTCTTATCAATCCATACGGGTAGTCATGTTTCCTAATTGGGCACTTAACTGGGTGAACATGTCTAGGACCTTTTCTTTTATGGTAGCTAGTCGGCTGTTGATACTTTAATGAGACATTGCAGAGTTCCTACACAGACAAAAGTTAGTGAAAATAATAACTCTCCCTCACCTTCACCTGTGTGTACCTCACAATCTCTCTATTAACAGCTTCATCTGTCAAGTTGAGCTTTCGGAATCAGAATCACTTGAATCGGATCTGGATGTTAATACTTATAACATAACATGGAATCCTAATTCTGATTTCTACTGAAGTCCAGAAATAAACACATAGAAAAGGAATAGTGTGCCTCTCATGTGTTAAACAACTAGTAACAATTAGTCACTTAATTTTAATAATGGAATAAAAGTAAAATAAAAGATAGAAACGTAGATCACAAAGATTGACAAGATGGACTGATGTGTAGGGATTCGATAACCTGATGGATATAATCGACATGTGTATCTATTTATACTACCCTTAATTTGTCGGCTACGCTCTACGACTAGTCAAGTTTCTTTATGTAACATTGATGCAAGATTATAGAAATGCAATTTAAAAATTAAACATGGATAATGTATGGAATGGAAACAAAATTTTTCACTCACACTGTTAGGTGAGGTACTCTGCATTCGATTTTTCAAAGGTTTTCCAATCACTAATCAGATGGCTATTCTACTTTTGTTATGCAAAAATACAAAGAACTTGCCAATTGCCTTATAGGGTATAATTGGGGGTATTTTTGTATTTTTGATATATATAATTTTATTTGAATAATAGAACAAACTCCAAACTACTTGAAACGAACAAATATAATGGATTAACGTAATATGCAAATGAATTAATAACTAAAATAAATTTGACTGTTAATTTAAATAACAAGAATGTTGAAGAACAATAAAGTTAGTTTGGGTTTTAAGAGCCTAAACTCTGATACCATATGAGGCAGAGGGGTAAGGAGATGATCAAATCAACTCTTATAACTCACTCAAGGTATGTAAACTAAAACTTAACCGTCTAGAAAACCCCTCATTCTAATTGAGTCTATAATCTTAAAAGGAAAGCAAAAACAAAAACTGAAAAATTAAAACAAGGAAAGAAAAAATGACACAGACTTACTGATAAGTTGATCCCTACTCTTTGGCTCAACAAAACTTCTGAAGACTCATTATTCTTAAAAAACTTGTTGAAGCTAAATTTGCAAAATGCTAATTCTGGAAGAAAAACCAAAGCTTTCAATATTGTTTTTCTCAAATTGATTGAGTTTACAACTTATGGGCAAATACCAATTTATAAGCTTTTCCGGGATAGTTTTAAATGATCACAACCACTTAAAAGCCTAATAAAATAATAGTTTATTCTAATCTAGTTACAAGATAAATAATTAAATTAATCTTACGGAGAGACTTTACATTAAAATATTTATTAAGGTAGGCTACCTTTTATCCCATGTGATTTTCATATAAAACACATGGGGAAATTAATTAAAACATGTAATAATTAATTTAAAAACATGAAAAAATTAAAAGTGGGGTCCAAGAAGTGGTGAAGGGTAAATCGGCCAGGTTGCAGGTCAAGTGGGTGCGCGGGTCGCGTAGGCCAGCCCAACGGGTCACGCGAGCTGCATGAGGATGAGCCTGCAGGTTAAGCCTATGCATGGGGTGCGGCTTACTGTGCGCATGCCTGGCCCGATTGTTCACTGGGCGCGCATCTAGTTGCATGGGCATATATGCGCGCAGCTAGTCCTGCGTGCAGGGCCAGTTGGCCACGGGTGTGGACATTGTTGCGCGCTCAGGCACGCGGTCGGTGCAAGATCACTTGCGTTTGGGTTCTCGTGGGTGTACAGGTTGGGCAGTATGCTTCGCACACGTGCGGGTAGCCTTGTTCACGCATAGGGATCTGTGTCCACATGTCGAAAAATTTGCTTAGCTCCTATTTTGGTATTTGTGTTTCTATACGAATGACTAGTGTCTTGTCTACTACAAATAGGGATGGGATGCAACATTTTAATTCAGTATATTTAATTTCATATAATATTAATTTTTAGTATGTACTGAATTTTACCACTACTATAAATTCTACGTATAATAAAAAAATTTACACTGAACTTGTTAAAAAATCCAATGGTCTGCCCAAACATGGAAAATGTGACATCTCCAATGCAAATTAAGACATAAGGGTGTTAGATACAAAAACAGATTACGAGTGCATGATAAAAATTGTATATAGCAGAGCAAATTATTACAAATTCGTTACCAAAGTATGTGAGTTTCAATTACACATATATATATCTAAGGCCAAAAGTGGCAACAAAATATAAAATATTAAAATACAAAAGGATCACTTCTATCATTATGTGACTGGACTCATCAAAGTGTAGGACAAATCATGTACTCAAGGTTTATGGATTTATGTGATCCTCATAGATTTCAAGGGGTAGGTCAGCAGTCAGTTGCTCACTATCTTCCTCATCTGGGGGCATGGAAAGGGTGAGTTCCATATACTCAGTAAGAAAAATAATATTTAAATAACATCGTAAGATTTTAAAGGTGAATATTAATGTCATTACTACTTACCATCGGGTCACGTGAGGTCCTTTCTTAATTTATGAAAATAATTTTATTTATTAAAGAAAACGTCATGTCATGGTCACAACAATTAAATCAAAATCATACTCAACAATAGAAAAAATCAAATAAATCATAAAATGCTCAAATTTTTGTGTCATGCTTCACGAAGTCATTCCAACTTCCATCTCTAAGGGCATATATAGATTTTCGACTACCCATGTGGAATGACTAGATCAGATATAGATAACGACAATTTGCTCAGACACATTTTCGACTTGCCAAATTATGGTACGTTTAATGACCACAGCCGCACTGACCATAGTGGTCCTATCACATATTCTATAGCCACAATAGTACTTAGCCAAAGGTGACCCCTAATAGATATTCGTGTTATCGCTCTCGTCAGAGGGTACACCATCATCCACAGAGAGCGGTCCTTTCATGTCTTTCCAGACCAGATGGGGAGGGAGAAATAGAAACCTCTCTGAGACAAAAAGCCTAATAAGACACTTGATGCATTATTCATGTCAATACAGATACACATATTTTTAGGACCAATCAGGCTTATTCCCCTTCTCTTTTCTCTTTTTTTTGTTATATTTTACAAATGATATCACTAGATTCATGTTATTTAATTTACATGCAAATCATCAAGTACCTATAAATCACATAGCAAGCTCAGAAGCTGGTTTTCCAATTCTATGAGTTCAACACGATTCATGTTCTACGCAAATTTCAAAATTGATTGGGTTCAAGGAAATAGTTCGATAGAAAATTCTACCTCTCACAGGGGAGGTAGGCCACGTAATTAGACGAAAAAAACTTTTAAAAAGTTACAGACAATGGGAATGGAATACACAGCAGGATCAATATCCATATTCCTGTTTATTCAATTGTTAGAAAAAAATAGATTTTATTTCTTTTTCAGAGTTTGCAAGGTTACAACTTTACTTTCACAACTGATAATTGCTCTAAATTTTTCTAGCCAGTCCATTCCTAGAATAACGTCAAATCCTGAGAAATCTAAGAGTATTAAGTCTATAAATACTTCTATTTTCGAAATTTTTATCTTATAATTTTTATAAACACAGTGAGCTTTTAATAATCCCCTAGAAGGAGTCTCTACAGCTAATATTTCTTTTAAAGGTTTAGGCCTACTATCTAATTTACAAGCAAACACACAAGAGATAAAATAGTAGGTAACACCTGTATCGATCAAAGTCTTGACAAAATTATCATGAATAGAAAACATATCCTAGATAAAGACAGGAGTGGGGAGGGCATCGGGTTCATCTAGATGGTACACACGACCTTGGGCTACAGGTCTGCCTAGTCCTTCGGTCGCTGAGGGCAGTCCTTTATAAGATGTTGGGTGCTTCCGCACCGATAACAAGCGTAATTGATACACCAATAGGGTAATTCACCTTACGAGCGACCATAATGCTGACATAGTTGGGAAGGTCGGGCAGGCTACTCAATAGATGGAGGTAGGGCAAGGAGAAGGTAAACTCAATTCGTTTATTGGGGTGGCTACTTACTGGGTCAGACAATCTTCTTCTAGGTTGTTGTTGTTGTTGTTGTTGGGTACGGACTTGGGCAATGCGTTGGTGCTTGGCTGAGATGAGGTCTTCAGCCAACTATGTATATTTTAGAACCTTCGCATATAAGCTAGGTCTCAACATTGCAACCCCATCATAGATATCAACACAAAGGCCTTTCAGAAACTTCTTAACTTTACGACTTTTGGGGAGTGACTATTAGAGGAACAAACCTAGACAGTTGGACAAATCGGATTGCATATTCGGTAACCATTAGATTTCCTTGGCAGAGGTCCTAAAATTCCTCCCCTTTCTTCTCTTAAACATAGGCCTAAAAAAAATTATCAAAGAATGCATCTATGAAAACTTCCCAAGTGGTAGGTGTAGGCAAGACTTCCTTCTTAAGTTGTCACTAGTGTTCTGCTTCACCGTTCAACATAAAGGCTGTTAGGGGGACTTTTTGTTCCTCAGTTAGGTCTAGGACAGAGAAACATTTCTCTATCTGTAGGATCCAGGCTTCAACTACTAAGGGGTCAAGGTAA